>NW_016158649.1:87893-118347 GCF_001687245.7 Rhagoletis zephyria
ATAATGACTTTTGCTAAAATTTCAAAATCAAAAGTTATCAAAACAAATTCTGTGGGACTGAGAAATATTATTTTCTACTTTTTAGTCCATTTATAAAAGCGTTGTATATTAAAAAGTTTTTTTTTTATTTTATTTATTTAACTTTTTGTTTCGCTTCTTTTGGCTTCGTTCCTTTTTGAAATACTTCGCGTTTTTTATCCAAACTGATCCTATTTGAATAATACAGCGGCTCTGCTGTCTTGGCCATGTCGTTCGAATGGGCACCGGTGCTCCAGCTCTGAATGTATTCAACTCGGAACCCGCTGGTGGTAGCAGAGGAAGAGGGAGGCCCCCACTGCGATGGAAAGACCAGGTGGAGAAGGACTTGGTTTCACTTGGCATTTCCAATTGGCGTCAGTTTGCACAGAAGAGAAACGACGACAATGCTGCTTTCAAAATGAGCCCTATCCCTAACTAAATAAAAATAAATTTTGTCAATGTTATTGTGGCTTATTAACATTTAACCACGCTGTCGAGTTTAAATAGCGGCAAATCAGCTGACCTTGATAGTAGTTGGTTGAATAAGAAAATGAATTAGCAACAAGAGCTTACGGGATGTACATAGCTCAGTGGTTAACGCTTCTGACTTTGAACATCGAATTCGCAGGTTCGATCCCTGCTGAAGTCTAGAAAAAAGAAGTCTGATGAAGAGATGTGGTGATCTCCGAAATAGTGCTATAACTTCTACCGCTTAGACTTTGTTGCTTTTTCAATTTTTCCTAATAAACAATCGTGGTACAAAGCTCAATAAAAATATAAAAAAAATAAAAATAAATTTGACCTGAAAATTAAATTAGTAAATAAGATTTTTATGCGGTTGAAAAAGGGGCTCGCTTATTTGCTTTAACTCAAGCATTTTCCTCTTTAAAATGCGCATAAGCAGCCGAAGAAAAGTCACTGAATTGTTGGGAATCAACTTGGATCCAGGGAATTTTCGATGACAACACAGGTAAAAACGGCCAGCTGTTGTCTTTTGCAGGCGAGTTTGGCGTCCGCGGTAGCCGAGTGGTGAGAGTTTTGTGTTACAAGCCTATAAGGTTCGATCCTCGGTTGGGGCGATTCCGAAAAAATGTATTATTTTTACTATTTATTTTATTTTATTTGTTTTACATATTTAATTAAACTTTATTTTATTTTCATTCGCTTTATTTTATATCACATTTTTTATTTTACTATTAGTTAACTAAAATTTTTAGAGTTGAATTTTATCAAAAAGTTAACAACAACTAACTGAGAGCAACGTTAAAAAATATAGAACTTATTAAAAAAATGAATAAAAACGAAATAAACGAAAATTCTACTGGCCGTGGGACTCGAACCCACGACCCTGCGGCTCGTTAATCCACAAAACTGCCGTCTGTCAGGAAAAATTATTATGCTCATTTGTGTGCTGGTTTCTATGGGCAAATCTGAAAAAAAATTTAATTTTTAAATTTGTGAGCACACCTAAATATATTTTATACATATATCATTTTATTCGTATTCTCTTAATAAATCGATTAATATAAGTGCAATTCATTTCCATCAAGTGCTTCAAAAGTTAGACGAGGAATAAACATGAAATAGAAAACAAAAGAATAAGCTGGGTTCAAATTACGTTGTTCTAGTTGTAAATTTTGAGCAAAGATTTTGAAAGTTGAACTCACTTAATTGGGACGTTCTAAATTCAATGGCATCCCCCGTTTTACCAGATTGGCTCCGGTTTTCGAGATAACGATATTTGAAATTTTGATTAAATTTTAACTATTTCATAAATAACTCCTTCAGTTTTGAAGTTATTTTACACATAACGGTTTTTTAATATTACCTTAACTATTTTTTTGAATTATCGAAATGGGTGCACTTTAACGTATATCTCCAATACAACTGATTACTCAGATATGTGTTTTTACGCTATAACTCTAACTTCACATCAGAATAATAAATTGTATGCGTGCTATATGTTAAAGTGAACCTATACTAAACTGCTTAATTGGAGGAGTTATATAGCAAAAAAACGTCTCTGAACAATCAGTTGTATGGGAGCTAGATTTTAGAGTATACCGATTTCGATGATTTTATGAGATAGCGAAGGAAATATTAAAATACGAGCGTGTGCAAAATTTTAGTAAAATATCTTCAAAACTGAGGGAGTTTTTTTTATAAAATATTTCAAATTTAAGGAAAGTTTTAAGTACCGCTATCTCCAAAAGTGGAGGAAATCGAGCAAAACTGGGGACGCCATTGAATTTAAAAGGCTCCAATTAAGTGAGATCTACTATCAGAGCCTTAGTTATACAAATATTTAGATCGTTTCGACTTATTTTCCAAATGTGCCTTCAATTGAGATATTTTTGGAATAAAAATTACGCTCAAGATTGCAGAATATTTTATCTCTAAACCGAAAATTTAGAAAAGAAAATGTGTAGTTACAGACTTTGAGTTACTTGCCATTTCGTTATTTTTTAATGAACACTTTTCTTATCTACTACATATAAAGTATACACATAAGTGCTAAATGCCCATTAAATTTCAAATCAGAATATGGTGTGCTTAAAAAGTTATGACATAATTAATTTTGTCCCTTTTAAAAATTACATAAAAAATTCACTTGTTATTTTTTTTTAATTTAAACACCTGTAATTCCAAAGTTGTGCAGCAAATTGATCCAAATTTTGTTTGAGGCTTCAAGTATACGTCAATGAATTATATCCAAAAGCAACCAGCTTGATGTAGTTTCCAACAGTGAAAATAAAGCTAAATAACACTAAGGTTACTGTTTTTTAGATTTGCCCATATGCATAAGCATGCAAGTCTGTCTCGCGTTTTACGTTACAAATAGTTTTCCTCCGAAAACACATGGATAATGAAGAATATAGGAAACTGCTTTATTTTATTGTGAAAGAAGGCCGAAAATGCTTGAAGAAAACCAATTTTTTAAATTCTTTAGTTTGGTGGAATCCGCGCAAAAAACCTTTTGATATTTTTGACTGTTACATTACATTAAAAATACTGCTGAGTTTATTTTCATTTAGAAAGTTAATCGCTGATTATTTTATCGAACTTTTTTTATTAACTTCAAAGTAATACATACAAGGCAAGCAAAGAGAAGCAAGTATAATGCAAAAACGGAGGTCCTTAAATATAAAAAACCCTTAATTTCATGTTGGGGTTTTTTAATTTTCATAAATTTAAAGAGGTCTCTGGATTAAGTGAATTTTCATGATTGGGAGAAGAAGATTCGTGTATATTTACGTTGTCCGATACCTTAGAATATGTGTGACCCAGATATAATCAAAAATCTGCGAAACCTGAGAAAAAAATTTTCCCTTGGTTTCGTTTACGACGATTTGGTCATATGCTTTTAAATTAATACAATGTATATACAGGGGCCCGCTAATTTTTAGTCCTAGGCCCGAGTTGTCTCTCGACGGCCCTGCTCTCGACTACTATCTCTGAAAAGATATCTTAAATATTTGAGATCTTAAAATATTTTTTACCATTATTATCTTAAACTAAACCCCCAAAGTTGAAAGAAACCGAGAATATGTCATTAAATTAATTAGTTAAATAAAAAGTTCCTAGAAACTTATTTTAATTGTTATTGAAAAACCAAACAAAATTACAAAATTATAGTTTTTATTAAAATAACGAAAACAAGTTATTTGTAGATATTTTCCAGATTTGGAAGATTTTTTTCTAGTGGATGGTAAGCTGTAGATGGATCACCCTATATTAGAGCTGCTATAAGCCTGGATCCACCGACCAGGATACTTATCACCCAAAGTCAAAAACGAAGATACAAGTGAATATGGTGCCAATATATTCCTTATACATTTGCTTTGGTTTTGGCGTTGCATTATAAGTAATTTCTGATACCTATTATAAACAATGCTGATAAATCTAAGCAAATGCTTGAAAGGCTTATTTGGCAAATATCTGGAAATTCTGTTGGTTTTTACATATATTCGACTTACGTGCTTATTTTTGCATACTTGACAACATTTCATACATTTTTTGAGAAAAAAGACGATAGAAATGCTTTTGGTTTTGTCGATTTTGACAATTCTGGCCTCAGAAACTTTAAATGCACTGAAATTCTCTAATAATCACCGTTTTTTCACATTTCACACTTTCGCTCAATCGCACACAGTTTTGCCTTAAAGAGTGAACTCTAGTACTGTAGTTCCGAGATTATCATGTAAATCTTTTCGCCAATGCACAGAGGAGTACTTGCGTAATAAAACCGGTCAAAATTATTTGGTGTGTTTTTCTGTTAAGTAATAGAAGAAAACACGTAATTTAATCATAATTAGGCATTTATATGAGAAAAAAAGGAAAACTACATATATCTAATGCCCAGTACACATGTGGCATAGAAATTACAATATCAATATTGCATGTTGCATGTTGCCGCTGCTACGTAGCAACTACAATGATTTATATAATGAGAGTGACACACGTGTGGTATAGATCGTAATATTGATACGATTGTATGTCTCTAACATTAGCTTAATTTTCGTGGCATATTTATCCATCGAATACCATAGGTCCACAAAAAACCTATTTCAGAAAAATTCAAAACGGCATTCTATTTCTTTGGCATATTTATATCGGCGAGTACGGTTCATTTACGAATAATTGCGAATTGTTTAGAATTTTCAGTTTCCAGTTTGATGCTTTCTCAATTTAAATGATATTTATTTCATTCAGATTCAGTGAATCTCGGTACTCAGCTCCGACGAAAGCATTTAAGTGTCGAACGCACTTTTCCGCATTCTTTTTCTTATATTTATACCCGAGCGTACTCGTGCACAAGGGTATATTAACTTTGTTCGCATAACGGTTGTTTGTAACAGCCAAAACGAATCGAGATAGATATGGACAAATGTATACATAAATGATCAGAATGAAAACGGAAATCGATGAAGCCAAGTCTGTGTGTCCGTCCGTCCGTCCGTCTGTCCGTGTACACGATAACTCGAGAAAAAATTGAGATATCTGAAAGAAATTTGGTATGTTGGTTGCCCTTTATCCAAGGTAGGTTGGTATTGAAAATGGGCGAAATCGGACTGTAACCACGCCCACTTCCCATGTAACGGTATTTTCGAAAAATGTAAAAACTGCGATATTTCAGTAAATATTAGATGCAAATTGTTGAAAATTATGACATGGAATAGAATTGTGGTAACAAATAATATTATTATGAAATTTTTGGAAAATGGGCGTGACCCCGCCCACTTATGATGAAATTCCGTATCTCAGTAGCCGCTCACCAATCCTTATCAAACCCGGTACGAGGCTTCGGTAGGGTCTAGCTAAGAAATCTGTTGAAAATCTTTGAATTCGGGCAATAATCACGTTCGCCTGCCATATAACGGTAATTTACAGAGACCCGAAAACTGCGATAAATTAGTAACTACAGGAGCTAAACTAAACTACCAGATTTGTCATTTTTGATTCTTGATTAGTGATTTGTCATTCTGATTTGTCACCTGATTCTGATTTGTCATTTTTGAAATTTTCCTTTATGAATTGAGCAAATATAGATATACAAAACCCTCAGTAAATCAGAAAGATTTATGAAAATTAGAAGTTAATGCTAGTAAGTGCTGTAACATTAAAGGAAATTAAAAACGAATTTTTTCGGAAAATTTACGTGATGGAATTTTTTATAGATACCATGTTGTTGTTGTTGTAGCAGCATACAAGTTCCCCAAAGGGTGTATGGGGAGTGTTGCTGGAGTGACAGTCCTTGGCCAAACATAAATCTGGGCCGTTCCGGTTACGTAGACCCGACTGTCGTGGGAACGAAGGGAGATACCATCGCAGGCCTCGGTTATCTACTAAACCCTACTTCGAAAAAAATGTGCAATTTCTCTAAGAATTAAAATTTATAGATGTGCATAAATTTGCTTAATGCTGTTTCTGAATGAAGAAAACTTATAGAGATCTAAAAGCTTAAATTTGTAGAAGATTTGTTCTAATCGTGAAATACAAAAAAAGAAAACAGGATAACAAAAAGAGTCCTATAAAAATATGTCTACACGCAGAGGCTTTTATAATATACGTTTTATATTAAGAGCATTATAAAACCCTTATAAGAGTACAGTCTACAAGTAGAGTCTTACAAAACCGATTGGTGAAGACCAATATACAAGAAATATATAACGGTAAGAATGGCTCATATACAGTGGTGGAAAAATAAATAGGGGCACGACATTTTAACAAATTTTTTGTTTATTTAATATTTATTATTTTTTTATAAAAGTAGACTTCATTAACTAACAAAACACATATAAACTTATATTTCAAACTTTGTTCAAAAATTATAAAAATTCTGCAAATTGCTTCTAAATTTCCAACTTTTTAATCAGACTTTAAAGATTTTTTTCGAGTATGTTTGAAGTTTCTAAAAAATTGCATTGATTTTTTATTCTGAATGTATTACGCACTTGCACTCTTTCCGTACAAAAAAAAATAATGGGCTATAAAACTGCATACTCAACAAATTTCTAAAAAAAATCTGGTTAAAACGTTGCTAGTTTGCAGATTTTTATAATTTTTGCACAAAATTTGAAATATGAATTTGTATGTTTTTTGTAAGATAATAGGCTATACTTTTATAAAAAAACAATAAATGTTTAATGAACAAAGCTCAAATAGGAAAAATTTGTTAAAATGTCGTGTCACTATTTATTTTGCACTACTGTATGTATGAAAAATTACACAGGCGACGCCTCTAGCCATTGAGGGTCTCCCCTTTAAGCTATCGCTGACGTTTTTTTTTTATCCTGGCTACGCCACTGGGCACAAGAATTGACAGCTATGTGTCACATAGAGCTGGGGTACTATCGGTAGTAATTAACTGTCGGTAGTGAAAACTATCGATGACGGTTTTAGCGAAACTTCACAATGTCTCGTCTTTAAATCTCTACACATTGCATTAATTTGGTTTTTATACAAAAAAAAAATCACAACACAGTAGGGAAAAAAGTCATTGGAATTTTTAGCAACTATAAGCTTACACTGAGTTATAGTAAAATTTAATAAGCTATAAAACTGCTATAAAAAGAGAATAATAACGTGAACCCTCGGAGAGCACAGACGTCGCCCCGCAATTTTTTTTTTTTTTATTACGTGGTTTTTTCCGGGCTATAAGCTTTAAATATTTGAATATATCAATATCAAGTTTTTCATAGACTCTTTGATCGGTTTTGTGACAGAAAAGTGTTGTTTTATACAAAAATCTTTGAAAAATCGCATAAACAAAAATCTTGTTTTGCTGACGCTGTTTCTTTTTTCCGCCTTTTCGTCTACTGCCGCCTTCGACGCTTCTACTGTTCTACCGCAGTTACGCTCTACACCGATTTGTGTTTTATTGTTTCTCCCGCGCTATTGTTTGAACTTTGTACTAAGAGCAGATCATGTCAACTCGCGCCAGAACAAATCGCCTCACAGCTACAACCTTGGGTGCTAGTCCAACAACGCATCACAATTTCAGTAAAGGGGAGAGCTCGCCTAATGCTGCGTGGGTTTCGCAATTGGAGGCGAGAATAGTGAGTGCAGTGAAAGAATCAACGAGGGAGTCAGGTGAGCGCATACTACTACATATAGGGGAGCTGACGGCTGAGCTCACAAATTTAAAGCAAAGCGTAAAATCTCTTGAAGAAAGAGTAGTGGCAGCTGAACGCGACTGTGCTGAAATAGCGAAGTTGTGCAGTGACGTTCATTCTCTTAAGGCGGAGGTGTGCGCAAGTGAATCTGTTAGCGCTGAAGTAGCTGCGAACCCAGCTTGATCGCTACGAACGAGCTGAAGTCGCCGCTAATGCATGTCTAGACGGTATACCAGCGCAAAGTGGAGAGGATCTAACGGGCCTACTGAAGAATATCTGCACCTCAACCAATAGTACGGTGCCAGTAGTCAAGAGTATTTTTCGAATGAGGAAAACTAACACCACCACAACCGATGCTCCGATTATTGTCAAGTTTACCTCTCCTCACGAAAAGGGAGTGTTTCTCAAGTCGATTGCACTTCATAATCGCAGCAAAGATAAATTATGCCTAAGGCATGCAGGGTTTGACTCCAACATGCCAATTTATATCAACGAATGCTTGACTAAAGCAAGTCATGCGTTGCTGAAAACTGCGCTGCGACTGAAGAAACATAAGAAAATATCATCAACTTTTACCAGGCGCGGGCGAATTTTTATAAAGCGCTCTCCTAGCGATACACCCGTTCGTGTGCCAACTATGCAAACGCTGAGAAGTTTAGTTACAGCCGACGAACAAACTTTTCTCTTTCGCAGGAATACTTAGATTATTGGTTTTTCGTTCTCTTGTTTTTATATTTCTGATTTTTCTAAAATACTACAACAACTTAAATGTAAATATCTCCTTTGTTAGGTTATCTAAAGATGTTCATGTTACTATTACATCTCTTATTAACTTTAAATTTTATTTAAATGACACCTTTGACTAAGTACACTAATAAAGGGAATATTCAGAGTACAAGTCACTGCGCAATGTTACGGGTGCTGAGCAAACGAAGGAACGGACTGAAAATCTGCCATATAAATTCACAGAGCCTGAGCAGGAAAATCGATGAGTTCAGGTATTACTTTGAGAAATCTCTCACTGATATCGTGTGCGTATCAGAGACATGGTTCACCTCACATATGTGCGACGAACTCTTCGCAGTCAAAGAGTAAAAACTCTACAGACACAATAGGCAGGGGCATGGAGGGGGTGTAGCGATCTTTGTGAATGAGTCATTGAAATGCTTTGTGAAATCCAAATCTAGTATGGATGTTTGTGTTGAATATCTGTTTGTCGAAATTGTCTGTAATAATCATAAAGTTCTTGTTGGTACTGTGTATCGTCCAAATAAAAATGGTGACTGTGCCCCGCTGGCAAATGCCATTGAGAAATTATCGCTATTTTATGAAGATATTATTGTTGCCGGTGACTTCAACTGCAATTTGCTGGTCGAACACTATGTAACTGCCGTTATGAACACCTTTGGTCTTTTGCCAGTGAATATAATAACTCCGACTCATTTCACAAATAGTAGTGAATCTCTCATTGATCTCTTTTACACAAGTAACTTAAGACGAATTTTGCTATATGAATACGGTGACCATCCGTTCTGTTTTTTGCAGGACCGTACTGTTATTTAAAGGTCTGTCCTGCGTAGTTTTTCAAAACAGAAAACCCCCAAAATGTACTGATTTTTTCAAAGTGTCCTGCCTTTGTCCCGCATTTTCTTCGATATTTTAAAATTAACTTTTCCTTATCGAAATAAAAGCAGTGGCGATAACTAATTGATAACTACATAAGTGTAAGCTGGTTTTGAAGGTTCAACTAGTCAATGCGTTCTAAATATTGTACGGTTATGGACAATGGGTGACGAGAAATTAAAGACCAGCATCAAATATATCGATAAAACTGTTCTACAATTTTCCTCTCAAACAGGCGCTTTCGTAATTTTTTTGAAAAACGTGTTTTTGGTACATTTCGAACCTATTCGTCAATATCTCATGAAAAAATTATCCAATCAACATAAGCGACCTACAGTCCTCTTACAAAAATATATTACTTTGCCGATTTCGATGAAAATTATTAGTGTTACAAGCGACCAAAATCGAAAAATTGAAATGTCAATCATTTTCTTTTTACAGTAAATGAAAATCTGATGAGAAATTTAGATGTTACGGAACACAATCTGCACAGAAAATATATATTTTTGCAAAGAGCCCATCAATACCTTTCGAACTGTTGGTCGTTTCATGAGATATTGAGGAATAACTGAAAAAGAACTAAAAATACGTTTTTCGAACAAATCTCGAAAACACTTCTTTGCAACCATGGGTATTTTTTTCGTGTTCAACGACCCAAAGTTGGCTAAAAAAATTTACTTTACAGAGGTTCATATTTCGTGTAAAGTAATATGTAATATGTATTGGATTAATAATTAAGAAATATACACTCTTCGTTATTTGAATAGCGCATCCTTTTAAAACTTAGTAGGTACAGTTTTCCTTTTGGTTGTTTAATATTCATTAACTTTTTATAAAAATATAGCACGTCTACATCCCATTTAAAAAATTTTTAAAAAAAAAAAAAGAAACTTAGGGGCGACCTTTTTTTTGTTGACTGTGCTGCGCATTTTCTTCCATATAAAAATTTTGTCAAGCATAGTAGAAAATCAAAAAAAGGGGGCGCTATTCAAATGACGAGGAATGTATATATGTAGTATATTTTTGTTATTTTTATACTACGCAATTATATGTAGGTAAATTTTTTGAAAAATTGTCCTGCATTTTCAAAATATATTTATGGTCACCGTATATATGACCAATTATCCATGCCCTCCTTCTCCCGACATGACTTAATTTTCCTGACGTTCGACCTCTGTGTGACTACTACCGAAGAAAAACAACACTTTAGCTTTAGAGATTTTAATAACATAGACTATGTTAAACTTAACAGTGACGTAAATAAAATTGATTGGCACGGTGTAAATAAATTGACATCTACTGATGACCAAATGCGATATTTACAGCAGAATTTATTAAAACTATTTAATATGCATGTCCCCATCAAGACAAAGATTAGGCGAGTCTATGAAAACATTTGGTTTAATTCGGAAATTTAAAAAGCTATCGAGAATCGGAATAAAATGTATGGTCGTTAGAAAAGATATAGAACGATGGATTTTCACAATCAGTTTACAGTTTTAAAGAAGGCGGTTGTTAAAATGGTTAGAAGTGCCAAAGCCAAGTATTTTGAAAATAATTTCAAAAAATTAAATCAAAACTATCGGCCTTGTTAAGAGTAAAGTGAACAGTTTTCAAGCTTCGGAAGATCTTGATTCTTTAAATAAAAAATTTGTAAATATTTCGGCACCCCGAGTCGCAAACACTAACGTTAATCTACCTTGTTCTCTACCATATGATATACGTTTTAGTTTTTCGTGTGTAGATCGGTCCGACGTTCTTGAATGTTTTCTCTCAATTAAGTCTAATGCTGTTGGTACAGATGGTATACACCCTGTTTTTCTAAAAGCTGTTTTACCTGTTCTACTTCCGTATGTTACTCACTGTTTTAACACAATACTGACCACATCCGTTTTCCCAAAATGTTGGAAAACCGCTAAAATCTTGCCGATTCCTAAAGCCGACGGTGAACTCAGACCAATCGCAATTTTACCCTATCTTTCGAAGGTATTTGAGTTAGTTTTGCATAAACAGTTAACCGCGTTTCTTTCTAAGCACTCTCTTTTACATAAACGGCAATCCGGGTTCCGAAAAGGAAATAACTATATAACTGCGCTGACTGACGTTATTGCAGTTATTCGCGAATCCATCGACGAGGAAAAAGTCACATTCCTTACCCTACTTGACCACTCAAAGGCATTCGATTCCGTTAACCACAGTATTTTATTGGCAAAGCTCGCTAGTTTTTTTGGACTTTCCCCTACTTCTTTAAAGTTAATTGCCTCTTACTTAGGAAATAGATCACAAGTGGTCTGTAGTGGGCCATTGACATCATCTCAATTAATAGTAAGCAGGGGTGTTCCGCAAGGATCCATTCTTGGTCCCCTTCTTTTTTCTTTATATATTAATGATCTACCGGCTATCGTTACCGATATGAGCTCTCACCTGTATGCTGATGATGTTCAGGTTTATCGTACTTGCAAGCTCAATGATATAAATATACGACTGTATTGTTAAAATCAACCATAACTTATGCCGTATTAACAAATGGGCATCCGACAATGCACTAACTTAACCCTAAGAAGTCATAAGTGCTTGTCATCTCTAGAAAGCCCCTTGATACTTAGACCCTTCCAAAAATCATGCTTGGTGGCATGTGTATAAATTATGTACAGACGGCGAAAAATCTAGGAATTATCTTCAACATAACATTAACTTGGGATAGTCACATAAATGTAGTCGTAGGAAAACTATACGGAATGCTTCGAGCGCTCTGGTCTACGCAACACTCCATCCCTCAACTAATTCGTATTTTAATCGTTAAGACATATCTTATGCCCTCTTTATTGTATGGTTGTGAAATTTTCGCTAATTGTGATTATGCGTGCAAACACAAGCTTAATGTGCTGTTTAACAATATTACTCGTTACGCGTTCGGAATAACAGCAAGAGACCACATTTCCCATGTTGCTGAGTCAATCTATGCCATGTCCCTGGATAAGCTCCTTCAGTTCAGATCCCTCTTACTTTTGCATAAAATTTACTACTCGAAAGTACCAGGGTATCTCGCCCTTAGAATAACTGCCACGAAATCCGTGAGAAACTCTAAACTACTCGCTGCTAGATACAAAACACTGACGTCAGAAAGGCAGTTCTTGGTGCAGGTGACTCGACTCTGGAATTCTCTTCCCCAAAATTTAATATCTATAAGTAGCATGAACACCTTTAGATTCGAGCTTCGGAGGTATATTAGCGCTAAGTCAGATAATGTTAATTCGTAAGTACTTTTCTTGTTTTTCTTGTATGTTTTTACTTAATTGTTTCCTTTTGGTAATACTTGTAATCTAAAATATCTAAGCAAATCGTATATTGGAAATTGTAATCTGTCGTGACTAGCACTAATAATTATAAGGTCTACCCTTGTTGTGTTGGATTGTTTCACTAATAAAAAAATAAATAAAGCTTGAAATATTAATCATTTTTTTATAAAAAATTAACTTCAAAAAATAAAATCTGTGCACATCTATGTAGAATCCCAGTTCTTTAAATTGACTTCTCATTTTGGAAATTCGAAATAACTGCGCAGATGTGATGATCTTCAAACAAATAGAAGCCAACCCTAATTAAAAATATTATCAGCCTAAAGTTTTCTTAAAATTCTCTCGTTTGACACTAATATTTCTATATTTCATTTATGTATCTTGCGTATAAGTAAAACAAATTCGACTTTTCGAGCAGGTGGCTCTTTAAAAGTATTTTCAAACTAAACTCTTACCCCTGGCATTGCTAATAGCAATTTGCTATATATATTTCAATTAACTGGTGCATTAAGTTGAATTTATTTTTTTAAGCACATGGCAACTCTCGGAAATATAGTTTAAAACAAATTATTTTCAAACCCATTTCGATTGATACCCATCTTTTGATAAATAGTTTGAGTTTCATTTTTTCAACAAACAAAACAAATGTTTAATTTAAATATTTCTTAACACTCGTTCGGTTGATATCAATATTTTAGAATTTCATGTAACTTATGAATAACTAAATCAAATACGAGTTTCAAAACAGGCGGCAACATTCTTAAAAATAATTTTCGAACTAAAATTTCCTTAAATATTTTTCGTCTGACATTGTTATAAATACTTCAAGTAACTGATGAATTAAGTGGAAATTTATCTTTTAAACACGTGGCAACCCTCCTAAATATAGTTCTGAAATAAAGGATTTTAAACCCATTTGCATTTATAACCATCGTTTAGTAATTCATTTAACTTATTAAATACTTTTAGTTCAACCCTTTAAACTGGGGCAACCCTCAAACACATCAAATATGTTCTAAATTGTCAAACTAAGTATTTCTTGATGTTCTTTGATTTGACATCCATTGTTAATATTTCATACATCCTTGGTATAAAATAGTTCAATTCGACTTCTCAAATAAGTGGCAACCCTATTCAAAATATTTCCAAACTACTACCTTCTTGAACCTCTTTTGCCTGACACCGATACCTTATTCACTTACCTTTAAATAAAATTGAATTGAACTTGTTTGTACATCTGGCAACCCCCCTATACGTAGTTAAGTCATAAAGCCTTTTCAGAACCATTTCGAATGATACCCATATTTAATAATTGATTTAACTTTTTAATTAATTTGAGCTTAATTTCCTAACAGGTGGCAACTCTTTCGAAAAAGTAAAACCTTCTTGAACACCCACAGCATAAGCCCTTGAATTTGATACCTCACTTTTGAAAGTCGGACGAACGGTGCGGATCTGAGGGCATTGATTATTAAATAACTTGAGTTTAATTATTTCACAGGTGGTTACTCCTTTCGAAAAAATAAAACCAGTTTGCACATCTACAGACCAAATGCTTTAATTTTTGAAAATCGAGGGAACGGTGCAGATCTTTCATCCTGAACAAAAAATGGCTTCGCGTATTATACATAGTACCAGGTTGACCGAGCTTTGCTCGGAGTGCATATACTTACTTTTTAAAATTTACAAAAATTGAATTAAAGTCCAAGGTTGGGGTGTCAAATATTTGTCATTTAAATACCTTTAATTTACAAATATTTTTTTTTTGTAACATTGTTTTAATGGAATATATTATTAAGCATATGTATGTATGTACATAAGTCTATGGAGATAAGCTTTTACATCTAAACCAATACCTCTTTCCATACTATATTGCGGGTAAGCCGAGGATTTTCTTTTGCAAGAAGTATTTTTAATGTACTTGAACGCTTCACTCGAGAAAATGCCACATATAACATTCCGTGCATGAAAATCGGCGAAGTTAAATCTACTCCAACATACTCAAAAGATTGACCTTGAGCCTTGTGAATAGTCATAGCGAATGCAGTCCTTATCGGAATTTGATGTCGTTGCATTGTACACCCAAGTTGACCTTTTGACTAGTCCAGAGTGATTCTAGGTGTATGTACTTCTTTACCGGATTGTTCACCAGTAACGCTTTTTGCTTTTATTATGTTATTACCAGGGAACGGACTAGGTATTGCAAAAAAGGCAAAAATAGGCAAAACAAAATAGCGAAAAAGGCAGGAAAAGGCACTAGGTATTGCAAAAAAAGCAAAATAAGGCACTAAAAAAGACAGAAAATAAGAAGAACAATCAAAAAATACATTTATTTAGAAATGTTTATATTACAAGTAAAAAGAGAAAAACCATCAACTAGTTTCATTATATGAAAAATGTGTACTTTGAATCTTTGACTATTTTATCCTTTCGAGTTTCTAACTCATAAAACTGTATATACATATACATAACTGTACATAACTATAACATACATACCTACATACATACATACATCCTATACATAACTGTATAGTTGTATTAACATTGAACCACAAGATGCATTTTGAAGTTTTCTGGCAGCATTTTCATTCGATTTTCGCGAAAAAAAGCCTTGAATGTACTAAATGTGCGCTCGACGTAAGTTGATACAAGTGGAGCCCAATTTAAAGATGGAAGGGCGTTTTCCTCGACCTTTACAATTTTATCCACACCCATTATTGTCTCCAAGCCTACGTTAGCTGATAAAACGGCTTTGAATTTTTCCAGCACCAATTTGGCCAGAGGTCCCTGCGCTTCTATAAGCCGCATAGGCGTGTGCATATTTTTTAATCTTACAAAAAAAATTGTAAATGCTATAATCACTTTGTTAAAGGTAGAAAAGGCAAAAAAAGGCAAATATCTTAAAAAAGGCAACATCAAATGTGTATATATGGAATCAGGGAAAGCTAAATCGTGGACATATACTCTATCTCCTTAGCAGAAAAAAAAGGCAATTTCCATAAAATCCGTTCCCTGGTTATTACACATGCTCGTCACAATGAGTCTTACCCCGTTGCAATGACCTTCGGATATTTACATCCAAATTACGTAGCAGCATTAACGAATTTTTTTTCAATTTCATCTCGAGTGGGGGTGAGTCTGATATGTTGACTGAATTAAGAAAATCCGTTATGAATTGGAGTCCTCCTCCAGGTTGGTCTTTTATCGAGTCATGACTGTGGTAGATTTTGTATTCTCCAGGAAGTGTGGCAACGATAGTGTCGTTAAATCTATCGACATCTTTATTGAGAGGTGGAAGTATCGGCCTTTTTTTCATTAACTCATAATTTATACTTTCAAAGCAGTTTCCAAACACCTCATCAATTAGGTTGCTATTTGATATGATATCGCCTAGCAATTCAATTTCTTCCATCGTGTTTAATGGCAGCTCACCGTTACCTACATAACTTTAACAGATATTCAGTAAATTGACGTTGCTCTATATCAGAGGCGGGCACTTTTTGATTTTCCAAACACATGTAATTGGGCTTCAAAATGCTGCTTGCTGCGACGTGGACACACGTATACTATCATCGTCTTCGTGCGTCTTACGATAATTGACGATTGACTGATGCTTCGCTGGTATTTCGGCAAAGCAAATCAAATCAGTTGCTGTTGAGAGTGTTCGGACGAAAAGTTTTCTTACAGGTCTATTCGGCGCTGGTAATAAAAAGTTGTAACCGGTAAATAAAGTTCCTGTAAATTTTTAAACCCTTTTCGCATTCTGCGTACTTTTGTAACCGGTAAATTTTGTGTTCAGTGCTCGATCACACTCTTTCACCTTTTCAAAAAGACTATAACACAGTTTGTAATGTCTTTTTAAACAAAAAAATGTATTTCCCATTCCTCCCGAAACATTTTATGTGTGTATTATTCGAATAGTTGTGCACTAGAGCTGGGATACTATCGATAGTAGAAAACTGTCGCCACTATCGATAGTTTTTGAAAACTATCGATGTCGATTTTAGCGAAACTTCTCTCTTTACATCTCTTAAAATTACATTATTTTTTTTATCCAAGAAAATTCAGAATACAGGCGGCAAAGAAATTTTTTAGTTATTGGAATTTTTAGCCACTATAAGCTTACACTGGTAGGATGGTTCCGTGCGCAGAAGTGGAAAACTTTTGACTGCCATTCACCTGGGAGTGGCCAGAAGCGATTCTTGTGCGTACGGTTCAAATCGCAGCTCACAACGTCCGGATATTTATATCCACGTATCCTCTGGGTAGCAACCAAACACCCGTTTGGGAGCGAGCTAAAGTGAGAAGGCGTAAAACTTCGCGTGCGCTGGGTTTGGGTCCCGCCACGTTAAAACCCCGCCCAATGAAAAGAAACAAACAGCCTCGGATGAGACCCCCTTTTTCTGATGACGACCACGGCAAACGTATAAAGGACTATGATTTAAGGGTATGCACCTGGAATATCCGGACCCTTAATGGGGAAGGTGCCTCTGCCCGGCTGGTTGATGTCCTCGGGAAGACAAAGGCTGACATCACCGCCATCCAAGAAATGCGATGGACGGGGCAAGGTAAAGTAAGCGTGAAGCCTTGCGACGTCTACTACAGTTGCCACGTAAAGGAGCGCAAATTCGGTGTTGGATTCGTGGTAGGAGAGAGACTCCGTCGCCGAGTACTGGCGTTCACCCCGGTGGACGAACGTCTAGCCACAATCCGCATCAAAGCTAGATTCTTCAACATCTCGCTCATCTGCGCCCATGCCCCGACGGAAGAGAAGGATGAGGCGTCCAAGGATCTCTTCTATGAGCGCTTGGAACGTACATATGAGCGCTGCCCCCGACACGATGTCAAAATCGTGCTTGGCGATTTTAATGCCAAGGTGGGCAAGGAAAGGATCTTTGGCGCCACTGTCGGAAAATTCAGCCTCCACGACGAAACGTCCGATAACGGACTGAGGCTGATCGACTTCGCCGGGGCCCGAAATATGGTAATATGTAGTACTAGGTTCCAGCATAAGAACATCCACCAAGCTACATGGCTGTCTCCAGATCGAAAAACGAGAAACCAAATCGATCATGTTGTGATAGACGGAAGGCATGCTTCAAGCGTTTTGGACGTACGTACACTCCGAGGGCCAAACATCGACTCGGACCACTATCTTGTTGTAGCCAAGATACGCACCCGCCTCTGTGCAGCAAAAAATGTGCGCCCAACAATGCAAGGAAAGCTTAACGTCGAAAAGCTGCAATCACAACAGACGGCCAATTTATTCGCCACTCGACTCACACACCTGCTCTCTGAGAGCACTCTTCAACAATCCGACGTACGCGAGCAGTGGAACCACATTTCCCGATCATTAAGTACCGCCGCCGAAGAAGTAGTTGGATTTCAGCGAGCCCGAAAGAACAACTGGTACGATGAGGAATGTCAAGAAGCCGCAGAGAAAAAAGATGCCGCCTACAGGGCCACGCTGCGATCGGGCGCAACGCGAGCCATGTGGGACCGTTATAGGGAACTGAAGAAGGAAGCGAGACGTATTTGCCGCAATAAGAAGAGAGAGGCCGAAATACGTGAGTGCGAAGAGCTTGAGATGCTGGCCGACAGGAAGAACGCCCGAAAATTCTACCAGAGGGTTAGGCGACTTACGGAAGGTTTCAAGACCGGGGCGAACTCCTGTAAGAACAACAATGGCGACCTAGTGACCGATGTCCAGAATATACTTAAATTGTGGAGGGAACACTTTTATAACCTACTGAATGGTAGCAGCGCTGAAAGTAGTGAGGAAGACGAACCCGAGTCCCCAGTCGATGATGATGGAGTAGCTGTCCCACCGCCTGACTATGACGAGGTACGAATAGCGATTACGCGGCTGAAAAACAACAAAGCTGCTGGAGCTGACGGCCTGCCAGCCGAGCTATTCAAGTACGGCGGCGAGGAGCTGATGAGGTGCATGCATCAGCTCGTATGCAGAATATGGTCAGATGAACGCATGCCCGACGACTGGAATTTAAGTGTGCTCTGCCCAATCCACAAGAAAGGCGACCCCGCCATACGCGCCAACTACCGCGGAATTAGCCTTCTAAGCATAGGTTACAAGGTCTTATCGAGCGTATTGTGCGAAAGACTGAAGCCCACCGTCAACGAGCTGATTGGACCTTATCAGTGTGGCTTTAGGCCTGGAAAATCCACCATAGATCAGGTATTCACAATACGCCAAATCTTGGAAAAGACCCGCGAGAATAGGATCGACACACACCATCTATTTGTCGATTTCAAAGCCGCTTTCGACAGCACGAAGAGAAGTTGCCTTTATGCCGCGATGTCTGAATTTGGTATCCCCGCGAAACTAATACGGCTGTGTAAAATGACGTTGAGCAATACCACCAGCTCCGTCAGAATAGGGAAGGACCTCTCCGAGCCGTTTGATACCAAACGAGGTTTCAGACAAGGGGACCCCCTTTCGTGTGATTTCTTTAATCTTATGTTGGAGAAGATAATAAGAGCCGCAGAACTGAACCGCTCAGGCACAATACTTTATAAGAGCGTACAATTGCTGGCGTATGCCGACGACATCGATATTATCGGTAAAAACAAGGGCTACGTCTGTTCTGCCTTCTCGGGATTGGATAGAGAAGCAAAGCGAATGGGTCTGGTGGTGAACGAGGACAAAACGAAGTATCTCCTGTCAGCACACAAACAGTCAGAGCATACGCGTCTTGGCACCCACGTCACTGTTGACAGTTACAAGTTTGAAAAAGTAGACGACTTCGTTTATTTGGGAACCAGCATTAACACCAATAATAATGTCAGCCTTGAAATCCAACGGAGAATCACTCTTGCCAACAAGTGCTACTTTGGGCTGAGTAGGCAATTGAGAAGTAAAGTCCTCTCTCGTCGTACAAAGATCACACTCTATAAGTCACTCATCATGCCTGTGCTGGTGTATGGCGCGGAAGCATGGACAATGAAAGCATCTGATGAGGCGGCTCTTGGAGTTTTCGAGAGAAAGATTCTGCGAAAGATTTACGGACCTTTACGCGTTGGTGATGGCGAATATCGCAGACGATTTAACGATGAGCTGTATGAGCTTTACAACGATATAGACATAGTGCAGCGAATTAAAATTCAGCGGCTCCGCTGGCTTGGCCATGTCGTTCGGATGGACAGAAACGCTCCTGCTCTGAAAATATTCAACGCGGGCCGCGATGCTGGGAACAGAGGAAGAGGAAGGCCTCCTCTGCGTTGGAAAGACCAGGTGGAGAAGGACTTGGCTTCACTTGGCATTTTCAATTGGCGTCAGTTAGCACAGAAGAGAAATGACTGGCGTGCTGTTTTGGACTCGGCCAAAATCGCTTAGGCAGTTACAGCGCCAAATAAGAAGAAGAAGAAGATAAGCTTACACTGAGTTATAGTAAAATTTAATAAGCTACAAAAGCGCTTACACAAAATTTTTATAGAAATTCGAATTAAAAAGCTTGAAATTTTATTGATTTTGTAGTTTTTTATGTGTTGTACAACTTTCACAAAAAATTAGTAGACACTAAACAAACACAAAATAGTCAAAACTGCTAGAAATGTTGTGTTACTATTATTTTTACCAGTACTTGATTCGTTTTCTTATAATATGGTAAAATGTTAATAATTTCCTTTGTCCGGATTTTGATATGCGCCTCCGTATTTGACCTCAGTTGAACTTTTATAAGTATGAATTGTCAACTTAAACGAATATATTTTGTTTTGTTTGTTTTGTAGTATTATAAATGTATTAATTTAACCAATTTCACTTTCTTTGCACTTCAACAGGGACAAGCATATGTATATATAGTTCAGACGCATAAATTAATAAGTTTATTTTATTATTATAAGAAGTTCTTTTTGATTTCTTTAATTTACAAAGTAATTTATAAATTTTATAAATTTATTAATTATTTAATTTTCAAGCAATTAAGCATTTCAATTCAATACCTCTCATGACGATAGTCGTCGCTATCGATAGTCGAAACTATCGTTTCGAAAACTATCGCGTGGCGGTACTATCGATAGTCTCAGCAGCAACCGATTTGATTTGCTTTGCCGAAGTGCTAGCAAAGCATCAGTCAATCGTCAATTATCGTAAGACGCACGAATACGATCATATCATACATGTGTCGACGTCGTAGCACCAATGTTGTGTTTTGTTGTAGAAAATGCTCTTTCATTAAAGTGCAAATGAACAAATTGAAAAAAAAATAAGTTTCAAGATCTGAAAGTTTTTTAGCTGACGGTGGTAGAAGTAGTAGAAATGCAAAGTGTTATCTATTCCACAAATGTGGTTAAGTCCAAGCACTGGCTGTTGAGCAAAACTTCGCTGCTTCGCACACTAGCGCATGTGTGTGATAGTGTGAGTGCCCACCTCTGCTCTATATCGACACGAATGTTTTCTTCCAATGTAAATACCTTAAAACCTGACCATAACAGCTCAATCTAATATTGCCGGCGTGAGTTTTTTTACGCACGCACGCAAGTTTTTCACATTGATTAAACCGAAATCAATTTGCTTGCGTGATTTTTCAGAGTTGCATTTCTGTCAAATTTACAAAAGCTTTTTGACGTTTGTTTGACGTTTATAAACCACGCGGTAATTTGTGCATTTTCATCAAAAGTATAAAAGGTTGACAATTCGTTTTCGTTTTTGCTGATTAGCAAATTTGGTTATAAAGTTCAAAGCATTTGTAAAATGGATATTTTAAGCGATATGGAGGATCTTATTGTTTTGAGGTGCATGTATCTTAGAACCCATAGACGTAGGGGAGTCAGGGAACTTTTCCAAAGCTGGGATGAGTTTGGCTTTCAGACTACTGGATTCAATATACTAGTTGATAAAAATCCAGAGTTATTTTTCAAGTCTGTGAGGATGACCCACGAAAATTTCAAAGTGTTATTGCAGTTACTAAACCCGTTTTTGACCAAAGGCTCCCGAAGACCAGCAATTGATCCTGAGCAAAGACTTTGTGTTACGCTTTAGTTAGTAAATATTAAATGTTTTAGGCTTTATTATTCTAATATGGTCCTGTTTCCAGTTTTTTGGCTCAAGGGTGTTCCTTGCACAGCATTGCCTTGCAATTTAGAATTGGAATAGAAACTGCGCGAAGTGTGGTTTTGGAAACATGCGATACCATATGGAAACGATTATCGCAGTTTTACGTCAGCGTTCCTACTAGCGAAGAGTGGACACAAATTGCTGAGAAGTTCCAGCAAGATACTGGGCTACCTAATTGCGTCGGAGCTTTGGATGGAAAGCATATCCGCATTGTATGCCCCAATAATAGCGGTTCAGAGTATTTCAATTATAAGAAATACTTTAGTATTGTAAGAACATTAAACAGTTTAGTATTCATATACATATCTACTTTTTATTAATCCTCATTTAAAGGTTCTGTTGGCGGTTTGCGATAGTAATTATACTTTTACATTGGTCGATGTTGGTGCTTTTGGCAGTCAAAGCGATGGAGGTGTTTTTAGAAACTCAGAAATGGGAAAAAAGTTTTTAAACAATGAGCTGAACATCCCGCCTTCAACAAATTTACCTTCTACTCAAATTATGTTTCCATATTGTTTGGTAGCTGACGCGGCATTTCCGTTAAAACCAAATATTATGAAGCCTTTTGCCCAAAATCTGACAGCGGAAAAAGAAAAATATAATAAATTTATATCTAGGGCGCGTATAAGGATTGAAATCGCTTTTGGTTAGAAAAATGACTCAATTTAAATTCGTTCAACTTCCCAAAGCTCTAGATTATAAATTTTTTAGGTATACTAACGGCAAAGTGGAGAATTTTTCATAGGCCCATTCACTTTGCGCCATCTAATGCTAAGAAGGTAATAAAATTTATGTAATCAACATATTAATATCTTTTTCTATAGGTTGTGCTAGCTACAATTGTACTCCACAATTTTTTACGCCTCCAAAATTGTTATCAGCAAAATGAAGACCAATGTACTATAAACTTGAGTAGTATCGACCGAACTAATTTGCAAACTGCTAACTCTTCAACACAACAATCACTGCAAAACAGATTGGAACTATCAAATTACCTAAACACAAATTAACTGTTTAATTATTCAGTTGTTATTAAAATAAATTTGATTGTTTTCGTATAATTTTAGTTTACTTTTTATTTAACTAGCACACCCGGAGAACTTCGTCCCGCCCAAAATTATGATTTTTTATTTAAACATTTTGGTACAACATTTTCACCAACAATCCACGTTAACGATTTCCATTGGCACGTCCATGTCCATGAAGAGGTTCCCTGGCGGCAACAATGATCCGAATCTATAGTGAATCAGAACTAGAAACTTTATCTTATAGTTGGTGGCAATTTCAAAATGGGTGCGTATCATTGTTAACAGAAATCCAATGTACATTCATACATCGACTTATTTCAAATGAAATACCTTAAAAGCCAATTTCACGAAAGCAAATTAAGTGAAAAACGATTTTTTTTCTGCCAGGTTCCATATTAAATTCAAATAAAAAAATAAGTTTTCACTTAAATTGCTTTCATGAAATGGAAATGGGATTGATTTCATATATCTCCACACCAAGTTCCAGTACTCTACCAAGAACACTTCTAGAGATATGCAATAAGAAACATTCGACTAGTATGAGAGGTGTCATGCGCCTATATTTCTCCATGAGCATATATACATATCTCCGTATAAAGTTCCAGTACTCTACCATGAATATTTCCAGAGATATACTTGAAAGCATCTATTTATGTATTAACATAAATGCATTTTCCAATGCAATTATCAAACATCTTATTTTCGATAAAGTTTTGGGTTATGAAGTTATAGCTGATACAAAATTCCACGCCTTTGGGATGTGCTACATCCCCTTGGAAAATTGATAACATATTTGAAAATACCGTACCTATAACCTTCTCGGGGTAAAAAGAAATAAGTGTGCAAAGTTTCTTGCGATTCCTTGTCGTGGTTCAAAATTTATAAGGTAATAAACAAACAGACATTCACATTTATATATATTAATTAATTATATTATATATTTATATACATTTATATTATATATTTATGTATATATATTTATATTTATATATAGTATGTATATATATATATACACTGGTGGCCCGATAATTAGAAACGATTTTCTTTTTCAAGTTTTGACCATACATTTGCATTTATTATGTTTAAAATATTTTTTTAGGAAAATATAGTGCGTGCTACAATGAAAATCAAATAACTCAAAGCTTTAAACTTCGTACCAGATTTATAATAATTCGACTAAGTTCGAAAAATGGACATCAAAATTTCAAACTCTATTTTTTTTGAATTTCTAGAAATAATTCGGGTATGCAGTTTTGTAGCCCATTAAATTTTAGTGTAATATTGTGCAAGTTTGAATTAGCACAAAAATCTCGTTGATTTTTGAGAATTTATTTTGTTAGCGGTGTTGCTCATTTTCTCCCATACAAAAATATGCACTATATTTTCCTAAAAAAATATGTTAAACATAATAAATGCAAATGTATGGTCAAAACTTGAAAAAGAAAATCGTTTCTAGTTATCGGGCCACCAGTATATATATACATATATACCCTTGTGGTCAGCTGATTAAGTCAAGTGACATTTTGACTGGTTTGGCTAATTTTTTTTAGTTAATTTAATGTTTATATTTTTTTATAAAGGCTTAGCACTTTGCCTAACCAGCGCCACATAGATCCGTATTCCAAACTTCGTACAAAAAATATGAAAATTCAAAAAAATTTAACAATTGCACCCAACAATTTTAAACGTTTTATTCAGAATTTTCAGAAAAATTAAGGGTATGCAGTTTTGAAGCCCATTAAATTTTAGTAGGTTAAAGTGCAAATTTCAAGACGCTAGGAAATCGCAAAACGTCATAAACGTCNCGAACCGAACACTGATTTTGGTAATAAAATTCAATGATTTGCAAGCGTTGCTCGTTAGTAAGTCTATTCATGATGAAATGTCAAAGCATACTGAGCATCTTTCTCTTTGACACCATGTCTGAAATCCCACGTGATCTGTCAAATACTAATGCATGAAAATCCTAACCTCAAAAAAATCACCCGTTATGTGCATGAGAAATTTTTGACAGTAAACTGCCGGCGTGCGTGAATATTAGGTTGGCCTGTAAGGGACATCGTTTGATAGAAAGGTCTAACAATTCACTTTGATTTGCTCGCGGTTGCACAGGTAAACATTAGCGAAAGTCTCCTGCTAGTACCATTACTTTTCCACCAAAGGGAACGTTCGGATTTGCAATAGATCGCAACAGTTGGTCAATGTGTTTATACCCGAGCTCACTTGTGCACAAGGGTATATTAATTTTGTTCAAATAACGGTTGTTTGTAAAAGCCAAAACGAATTGAGATAGATATAGACAAATGTATACATAAATGCTCAGAATGAAAACGGAAATCGATTAAGCCAAGTCTGTGTGTCCGTCCGTCCGTCCGTCTGTCCGTGTACACGATAAATCGAGCAAAAATTTAGATATCTCAACGAAAATTGGTATGTAGGTTTCCATTAATCTAAGGTAGGTTGGTATTGAAAATGGGCGAAATCGGACTGTAGCCACGCCCACTTCCCATATAACGGTAATTTCCAGAAATACGAAAACTGCGATATTTTAGTAACTACTGAAGATAATTCACTCAAAATTGATATTTACAATAATTTTCAGACGAAAAATAAGAATATTATAAATTTTTGAAAAATGGGTGTAGCCACGCCCACTTACATGTGTATATCTTGGTAACCGCTGCACCAATTGGTACAGTTGTTAGCCTTGGTATAGCATACTAAATGGCCGAAAATTTTTAAAATCGGACAATAACCACGCCCACATCCCATATAACGGTAATTTAGAGAAATACAAAATCTTCGATAAATCAGTAAATATTAAAGCTAATTTATTCAAAATTGATGCTTGCAACAATTCTTTACCAAGAAATACGTTTATGGTAAAATTTTGGAAAATGGGCGTGGCATCGCCCACTTATGATCACATATATGTATATCGGTAGCCGTTCTACCAATTTGTACCAAAGTCGGTACTTTTATTGTGCTTGCCACATAAAAGCAAAACATTGAAAATTATTGAAATCGGACTAAAATTACGGCCGCTTTTCATATAACGGTAAATTTCAGAAATGCTTGAAACTGCAATATTTCGAAATTTAAGGACGCTAATTTACTCAAAATTGATACACCCCGGCTTACCATCTAACGGCAAGTTTCGGAGGGGTGAAAAAACATATATTTAATACTTGCGCCGGGTATTTAATGTTCGGCTCCGCCCGAACTTAGAATTTCTTACTTGTTTAATCCATATTTTGGAAGCATAGGAGCTTCATCCATAAGAAAAATATCGATTTCTGCTAATTTACTGGCTTTGGGTGATCCGGGTGTGATACTTGAGATTGAGTCTGGTAAAAGTGGTACTTTCAATCCAAATGTCCTATGTGCAGTACGACCATTAGGCAACAATGTCGAAGCAATACCGTTAAAAGCCATACATTTAACTTTGCATTCCTTTCCAGTGAGCATGTAGAACAAAGTCTTATATATAAATGTTTTTCCAGTGCCACCAGGGATGCCGTTTGGATCTAAATAGATCCAATTGGATACATTTTTAGACGAATTTTTTTCGGGATACTTATTTTTTCTTATCAGTATAAATGTGGATATTTTTTTAAATCGGCCAAAATTTTATATTTTCTATAAAGTTTTTTTCGTTCAAAAATAGATTTTCATTAATAACGTTTTCTAAATGCTATAAAAATCGCTACTTAAGCGTGAAATTAGAGCGTTTTATTTTTTGTGAATGAAGCAATGAACATATGAAGAGATCTCACCAAAGCAGTGTAATAAGAGCTTTAACAGACCGCAGCGTTGATCCGGATCACCTCGGGAATTAACTGCAGTCAATCCGGATGAAGTCCCAGTTAATCCCGATCAACTCGGGAATTAACTGCAGTTGATCCGGATTAATAATCCCGATCAACGCTGCCGTCTGTTTAAGCTTTTAGGCGCTTTAAGCTTTAAGTGCTTTAAGCAAGATCTTAATATAATAATAATAATAATAGATTGGCGCTTACACATACGTTAGTGTTTGGCGGAGCTTCTCCTCCGATTTGTGGCGTGCGCCTTGATGTTGTCACANTATAAAAATCGCTACTTAAGCGTGAAATTAGAGCGTTTTATTTTTTGTGAATGAAGCAATGAACATATGAAGAGATCTCACCAAAGCAGTGTAATAAGAGCTTTAACAGACCGCAGCGTTGATCCGGATCACCTCGGGAATTAACTGCAGTTAATCCGGATTAAGTCCCAGTTAATCCCGATCAACTCGGGAATTAACTGCAGTTGATCCGGATTAATAATCCCGATCAACGCTGCCGTCTGTTTAAGCTTTTAGGCGCTTTAAGCTTTAAGTGCTTTAAGCAAGATCTTAATATAATAATAATAATAATAGATTGGCGCTTACACATACGTTAGTGTTTGGCGGAGCTTCTCCTCCGATTTGTGGCGTGCGCCTTGATGTTGTCACACAAAGATCTTAATATCTATACTAATTATATAAAGAGAAGTCCCTTTTTCTTGTAACAACTAATCTCGCGAACGGCTGGTCCGATTTTCATGAAATACATGTATACAAATAGCTTTTGGTAACCACCATGTTTTAGGCTAAAAAAATTTTACTTTTTTCGGGTAGGTGGACCAGGGACCGGTCTATTCGAAAAACTCTCATTATAGTCCGATTTGCTTAAAATTTAGTACGTAAGTAGCTTTTTTGCATATATTAGCAAATATGACCCATTTTTTCCGTGAAGTGGTCCTGGGACCGATCTATCGAAAAAATCGCATTTATGGTCCGATTTGCTTAAAATTCGGTACTTAAGTAGTTTTTTTTAGCATATATTAGGATATATGGTCCATTTTTTCCGAGAAGTGGACCAGGGACTGATCTATTCGAAAAAATCGTATTTGCAGTCCGATTTGCTTAAAATTCGGTACGTAGGTAGCTTTTTAGCATATATTAGCATATATGATCCATTTTGTCCGAGAAGTGGACCAGGGACCGATCTGTTCGAAGAAATCGTATTTATGGTCCGATTTGCTTAAAATTCGGTACATAGGTAGCTTTTTGCCTGGATAAGCTTATAGATTCCTGTTTTCCAATTTTCATGCTATTTCGAATATAAATAGCTTTAAGTAACGACCATATCAAGGGGCGAATTCGTCACTAGGCAAGATTTTTTTGCGCCAATCAGAAACAGCGGATACTGNAACGCTCCTGCGTTGCAATTGGCCCAATGGATGTGATTTTCCAATATTATTATGCTTTCAAACTTTTAAGGTATTTCGTCTGAAATAAGTATATGTATATTGCATTTCTGTAGAACAATGATTCGCACCCATTTTGAAATTGCCACCTACTATACTGTAAAGCTTCTAGGACATTCACTATAGAACCGGGTCATTGTTGCCGCCAGGGAGTGAAGAGGAAAAAATTTATTTCGCTTTGCGAATAACCGTGCTATGAAATGCCGCACAACTGGAGAATTTCAAGAACGGATATAACACTTTCCTTAGGTTATTTAAAGCGGCAAATAACCACCAAACCTTAATCTTAGCAGACAAATGTGCCAATGGAAATCGTAAACGTGAATTGTTGGTAAAAATGTTGGACCAACAAGTTTCAATAAAATATATAAAAATTTTGGGCTGGACGAAGTTCGCCGGATCTGCTAGTATATATATAAATTAAATATATCTCTTTCATATCACATATCTTCATTTGTTAATATAAAAAGAAAGAAGATGTCAATGTAGTTTAAAATACACTGTTTAGAAAACTAAATTTGATTTATTTAAGGAAATTTTTATGAATTCTACTGAAAAGACTTAAATACACTCTAAATTTTTTTTGTTTATTTGCGCATATTAAGAAAGGTAACCATTTTCCTCTTTTAATGTGTGCAAATTTGCACACCGTGTAATAAAATTAAACACTGCCTGTTTACTTTAACATACCAAATTTTTCGCAGAGCGCAAAATAATACATAAAATGTTTAAAATAGAGTAAATGTAAGCCCCAAATATCGCCAAAAACTGGAGGGTTGCCACTTATTTGTAAATTTTTAAACCCAAATATATTGATAAAATAAATAAATTATTGCAATATAGGTATCAAATTAAAGAGGTTTAAGAAAGATAGCTGCTGGAAGTATTTTTGACGGGGACTGCCACCTATTTGAGAATTTTAACTCAGTTAAGTTGATTAAGTAAATGAAATATTGCAATGTGGGTATCAAATTAAAGAGTGTTAAGAAGGCTTACAGCCGAAAATATATATCATTAGGGTTGCCACCTGTTTAACTAAATTANCAAATTAAAGAGGGTTAAGAAAGATAACTGCTAGAAATATTTTTGAGGAGTGTTGCCACCTATTTGAAAATTTTAACTCAGTCAAATTGATAAAATAAATAAAATATTGCCATGTGGGTGTCAAACTAAAGAGTTTTAAGAAGGCTTCCAGTCGAAAATATTTTAGAGGAGGGTTGCCACCTTTTAAAAAATTTTGCGCAATTTAATTCATAAACTAAATGATATATTACAATATAGATATTAAATTAAAGAGGTTTTCGAAAGATAACTGCTGGAAATATTTTTTAGGAGGGTTGCCGCCTATTTTAAAAGTTTTAACCCAGTTAAATTAATAAAGTAAATGAAATATTGCAAGGTATAAAACTAAAGAGTTTAAAGAAGGCTCACAGGCGAAAATATTTTAAAGCAGGATTGCCACCTGTTAAAAAATTTTGCGCAATTTAATTGATATACTAAATGATATATTACAATATAGATATTAAATTAAAGAGGTTTAAGAAAGATAACTGCTGGAAATATTTTTGAGAAGGGTTGGCGCCTATTTGAAAATTTTAACTCAGTCAAATGATAGAATAAATGAAATGTTGCAATGTGGGTATTAAACTTTAGAGTTTTAAGAAAGCTTACAGCCGAAAATATTTTTGATGAGGGTTGTTACCTGTTTGAAAATTCAACTAGATTTAATCGATAAAATAAATAACTTATTACAATATAGGTACCAAATTAAAGAGGTTTAAAAAAATGACTGCTGAAAATATTTTTGAGGAGGGTTGCAACCTATTTGAACATTTTAACTCAGTTAAATTGATAAAATAAATGAAATATTGCAATGTGGGTATTAAACTTTAGAGTTTTAAGAAAGCTTACAGCCGAATATATTTTTGAGGAGGGTTGTTACCTGTTGAAAATTTAACTAAATTTAATCGATAAAATAAATGACTTATTACAATATAGGAATCAAATTAAAGAGGTCTAAAAAACATGACTGCTGGAAATATTTTTGAGGGGGGTTGCAACCTATTTTAAAATTGTAACTCAGTTAAATTGATTAAATAAACGAAATATTGCAATGGGGGTATCAAACTAACTAGTTTTAAGAAGACTTACAGCCGAAAATATATTTGAGGAGGTTTGTTACCTGTTTGAAAATTTAACTCAATTAAATTGATAAAATAAATGAAATGTTACAATATGGGTACCAAACGAAAGGTATTTGAGAAATCTTGATTTGCAAATATTCTAAATAGGATTATGCAATATGTAAAATAAACTGAAAATATTGAAATTAAATGAAGTATTATAACTGGTTCGAAACGGAGAGTGATTGGGAAAGCTTTACTAAAGAATTTTTTTTTAATGTTTCTACTTATCCAAATCCGGACAGTTTGAAAAAAGAGAATTTACGATATCTTATCAAACGAAGGGGTAAGTTGGTATACAAATTACGCAATGGAAAAAAATTAATACAAATGAAGAAATGAT
>NW_016158650.1:0-4400 GCF_001687245.7 Rhagoletis zephyria
GGTGGACGAACTCCTGCAGAGACTCACTGACAATGGCATCCGCTGCCAAAGGTACGCGGAAGACATAGTGATCATTGCTAGGGGGAAGTTCGCGAGTACCCTCTGCGACATAGTGCAAAGAGGTCTTAATCTGGCAAGGAGGTGGTGTGTTGAGGTGGGACTTAATATTAACCCTTCTAAGACAGCCATTATTCCATTTACCAGGAAAAGAGCCCTAGAGGAAATGAGGAACCTAGCCATGGATGGGGTCGCGGTCAATGTCGTCACAGAGGTTCAGTATCCTGGACTCGAAACTTCTGTGGAGGACTCATGTGGAGGCGGTCACTTCCAAGGCTACGAGAGCGCTGATGGTGTGCAAACGTCTAGCAGGGAAGACCTGGGGGTGCACCCCAAGGATCCTAAGATGGATGTACACCATGATTGTACGACCAACAGTAACTTATGGAGCGGTGGCTTGGGTATCCAGGACTGCTCTGGCAACGGCAAGACGGTATCTTGCTAAGATTCAACGTCTGGCCTGTGTTTGCATCACGGGAGCTATGCGCACATGTCCGATGGCAGCGCTGGAAGTAGTCCTTGAACTGGAGCCACTGCATATTACGATTGAACAGGTGGCAAAACGTACGCTCTTAAACTTTGCGAGAGAGGGTTTTGGAAAAGGTAAAGTGCTAGCATCCAGGAACAGGGAAAAGCTAGGCTTCCAGCTGCCATTAGTGCTGTTTCCTAGGGATGATATGCACAGAGTAGTGGTCTTTGAAAGAAACTTCAAAGTCGATCTATACAGAAAGGCGACTTGGAGCACGCCTATCTTGGAGGGACACGTCCAGGCGAGCACTTTACAGTGGTACACGGACGGCTCCAAAACCCCTGAGGGTATTGGAGCAGGAGTATATGGCCCTAGGCTGAAACTCTCAGTCCCTTTGGGGACTTTCCCCAGCATCTTCCAAGCGGAAGTCTTCGAGGTCAAATCCTCTTTAGTCTTGGAGAGCATCGAGAAGCTTAATGCCCTTGCTGTGCACAACACCGTCCGGCTAATATGGGTACCAGGTCATATGGGTGTCGAGTGTAACGAAGTAGCCGATCAGCTGGCCAGGCTGGCGGCTGCCTCGACGCCGGTAGGACCTGAGCCCTTCCTTGCGGTGGGTCCCAGCACGATAAAAGAGGCACTCAGAAAGGAAAACAACAAACTGAGGGAACAGCATTGGCGAAGTATCTCGGGACTTCGTCAAGCCAAGAGCCTATTAGGGGGGTATAACCCAAAGAGATACAGGCTACTTATAAACCTCCCCAAGGCGAGACTAAGAATCATAAAAGGTATTTTGACGGGTCATTGTAGGCTCAAAGGCCACTTGTTTAATCTGGGGATCTGGTCAAGCAACTTATCTCGCTTCTGTGACTCCGCCAAAGAGACACCAATGCACCTTCTCCTGGAGTGTGAGGCCGTTTCGCGAAAAAGGGAGAGGTGCCCAGGACACATATGGCCAAGTGAAGATCACATACACTCCCTGCCCCCGGGATCCATTCTGAAATTCTTGGAGTCCATGGGTATGCATACAGTGTTGTGATTAGCTCGGGGCACAATAGACCTATTGGTCGCAGTGCTTNAAAGGGAGAGGTGCCCAGGACACATATGGCCAAGTGAAGATCACATACACTCCCTGCCCCCGGGATCCATTCTGAAATTCTTGGAGTCCCTGGGTCTGGATTCAGTGTTGTGATTAGCTCGGGGCACAATAGACCTATTGGTCGCAGTGCTTACCCTACTATTATTCTATTCTATTCTATGCGATGAGAAAATAAGTAAAGAAGTCCAAGTTCGGGAGAAACCGAACTTTATGTACCCGGCGCAGGTATCATATATCGTCGTTTCAACTTTCTCTGAACTACCTTTGCATGATAAGTAGGGGTGTTTAATCGATTTCAAACGTTTTCGATAATATGCAGAGATAGACTTAATGATATAATTGAACCTAATTAGGTACAAATCGATTAAGTGGTTACCGAGGTACACCTTTGTAGTTATAAAAGGGGCGGTGCTACGCCCAATTCCTAAAAGTCTATAGCAGTTATTTATGTTAGGAGATTATTGTACCTATCAACTTGGAGTAAATTAGCGTCCTCAGTTATTGAAATATCGGAGTTTTCGTATTTGGGACATTCTTTTTCATATCGGACACCAAATTTGGTGTCACACTTTCGATTGNGGGGCGGTGCTACGCCCAATTCCTAAAAGTCTATAGCAGTTATTTATGTTAGGAGATTATTGTACCTATCAACTTGGAGTAAATTAGCGTCCTCAGTTATTGAAATATCGGAGTTTTCGTATTTGGGACATTCTTTTTCATATCGGACACCAAATTTGGTGTCACACTTTCGATTGGCTTCAAATTTTTTTTATGGGTTGTATACATGAAATAACCTAACACGTGTTCGAGGAATTTTTTTTTTCGCGTTTTTCTTTGGAGATATGGTCTGTCCAAGTTTGAATTTTTTCGTAATTCTGACTAAGTATGCACTTCTTCAAATCGTTATATCTCAGGCTCTGCCCATCGTAGACACTTCATCTAAACGTTATTTTAAAGCTAAGGCGCGGGCGTAAGATTTCTATATATAAGATGGTCAAGATTGTCCTAAAGCTAACTTAGCTATTAACAGTAGGACTTTTTTAAGTTGATTTGCACAGTGAATACCAGTAAACTAGGGATTTAAACTTATACCATCGTAATCCTTGTTTAATTCTCTATAAAAAACGTGGTTAAAAAATGGGCGTTTTTCAAGAATATTTTTCTTTATGACGAGATGTTTTACTTTGTGAGAATCAACAATTTTTTGTAACTTTTTTCGAAAACTTATGTCAAGATATATTTGGTAACCCCTAGAAATGGGCGTGGCAGTTGTAAAACTAAAGTTTGCGGATTTCGGCAGAATATCGCTTCGTTAACAACATTTGTTCCACCACATTTATATACAATATTAAGCCCGTTTCTTAGCTTTAAAATTACGTTTAGATGAATTCTCTACCATTAGCAGAACCCGAGATATAACGATTTGAAAAAGTACATGGCTTCTCAGAATCTCGAAAAAATGCAAACTTTGAGGGATCATATCTCCGAAGAAAAAAAAGAAGAAAAAAAAACCTCGAACACATGTTAGATTATTTCATGTGTAGAACCCACAAAAAACTTGAAGCGAATCGGAGACATGATATAATTTTTTTACGAAATCCGTCCGACTTAAAAGTGCACAGAGTTTGGTAAAAATTGATAAATCGTTTACCGAGATACACATTTGTGGTCATAAGAGGGCGGCGCCACGCCCATTATCCAAAAATTTATAATAATCTAATTCTTTGATAAGTGGTTATTGTAATCATCCATCTTAAGTGAATTAGCTCCAGTAGTTACTGATTTATCGCAGTTTTCGTGTTTCTGTAAATTACCGTTATATGGCAGGTGTGCGATGTGCCCGATTTCAAAGATTTTCGACAGATTTCTTAGGAAGACCCTGCCCAATCTTCGTACCGAGTTTTGTAAAGATTGGTGGAGCGGCTACTGAAATACGGCATTTCATCATAAGTGGGCGGGGCCAAGCCCATTTTCTAAATATTTCATAATAATATTATTTTTTACCACAATTCTACTCCACGTACTAATTTTCAACAATTATATTTAAACATAATTTAATATCTTTTAATATTTAAAGAAAAATCGCAGTCTTTGCTTTTTTCGAAAATACCTTTATGTGGGAAGTGGGCGTGGTTACAGTCCGATTTCGCCCAACGGTTCGGTTTCAATACCAACCTACCACGGATAAAGGACAACATACGTACCAAATTTCGTAGAGATATCTAAATTTTTGCTCGAGTTATCTTGTACACGGACAGACGGACGGACGGACAGACAGACATGGCTTAATTGACTTCTCTTTTCGTTGTGATCATTTATGTATATCTACATTTGTTCATATCGATCTCGATTCGTTTTGGCTGTTACAAACAACCGTTATGCGAGCAAAGTTAATATACCCTTGTGCACAATATATATATGCGGATCCTTATAGATGTATCTATGGACATATGTACATATCTATGCATATACATATATATGTACGTATGTACGTATGTATGTATATCAGCATTTTAGTCGAAAGTATGTTTTGCTTGTCGCTATTTTCACCGCTCCACTACATTCCTGTCCTTATGGTCTGATTATGGAAACTTAATGTAACTTACGACTCTCACTTAAAAATTCTGTTAAATGGATGTTGTTTAAAACACTGTGAGACAAATGGTAGGGGTCAGTGATCGGGAAGGGTTCAAACTACCGGGGAAAGTTATATCGGTAAAAAAGAAGTTATACGTGTCCCGGCGTTTCGCTGGGTCACGTCTAGGAATCGAGATA
>NW_016158650.1:12769-55343 GCF_001687245.7 Rhagoletis zephyria
GATGATATTGCGGCTACTTATTTATTATGTTTGTGACAAGAAAATCAGTATGACAAGTGTACCAAACGATAATGGTACAATGCTCTAGCTTTTAAGTGTTTATGTTTTAGTGTTTATATGTTTATGTGTTTATATGTTAACAAATATACGTATATGAAAGTAAGTGTATATATTTGCTGCGTGATAAATTCAAATATTGAGACTTTATTAACTACATGTTCAATGTAACTTTTGTTCCTAATTGTTTTTGTTTGTATCTTCTTTTGTTTGTTAATTTAAAATAAAGATTGGCCCCTGAGGATGCTAAGGAGTTTAGCGAAACGTAGGGCAAAGCAGTGAAGAAAAAACGTTGTTTTTACTTGCACTAATCACCAACTAGGCCAAAGAAGCTCATCAAAATTAATAAAATTTTATTATTATTTTAGATTAACTAAATTTGACTCCACAAATAGATGGCAACCCTCTTCGTAATATTTGAAAGCTAAAACCTTCTCAAACTTGTTTCGTCTGACTCCCATATGGTTATACCTATCTATTTAAATAACCTAATTGTTAATTCCAATGGAATTTGATTTTTTTACCAGGTGGCAACCCTCTACATGTAGTTAAGAAATAAACCCCATACACATTTAGATTGATGATTTAGATTGATACCCATCTCTTAATAATTCATTTAACTTATTACACAATTTGAATTTAATTTTCTAACAGGTGGCATCTCATTAAAGAAAAATAAACCTCTATTGTCTACAGGTCAAGTTTTTTAATCTGAAACATCATTTATGAAAATAAAACGAATCGTGTAGATCTGATGACACTGACAAAAAATGAATAAATTATTTTATGCATTAGCAAAACGAGCATTACTTCAAAAAGTCCAAAAAACTAGCAGGTTTTTATTTCTTCTTTCAAAAGCTAAAACCCCGAACTATTTAATAAAATAATAAAAATAACATATTTTTACACATATTTTTTATTCATTCCATTAAAATTTACCATTTTTTCAAATTTTGATAAAAAAATATTGTTTTTCTGGATTACCGCCGTGACACCCTGTGTTTAATTTTATTCCAAAATTTTTAATCCTGTAGCTCTCCGCTATCTTTATGGGAAATAAAAAACGTCAAACTAACATTTTATTTCAAAGAATTTATTTTTAACATTTGTTTCCGTTAAGAGCTTACGCGTGGCTATGCTCTTATTAATATTCTTAGTATGAAATTTGCCGAATTTAGTGGCTTCCTGGCGGCATATGATTTATTTTATAAAAAAAAATTCTATTTAGTTCTTCTTATTGGATAAATTACCTTTACAAAAATACCAAACACGTTCATATTGCAGACAACGAATTTTTCGATTTTTGCCCACTTAGACTTTAGTGGCTTCCTGGCGGCATATGATTTATTTTATAGAGAAATTTCTATTATATCTTTTTGGTGAATAAATTACCTTTACAAAAATACCAAAAACGTTCACATTGCAGACAACGAGTTTTTCGATTTTTGCCCACTTAGGCGGCACTGTGCATCGGCCATTTCGAATGATGCACGTTGCTGTCACAGATGAGGACGACGTCATCCACTGCTAGGGGTTCGTACCATTTTGTACGCCTTGTTAGCTCCGGCAAATATTCGTCCATCCACTTCCTCCAGAACCTGTGCTGCATTTGCTGTATCTTATACCACTGCTTCCTGGTGGTGATCAACTTTTCTTCGTGAGGGTGTGGCGTTTGTTCCGAGTTTGGAGCACCTAAGAGAAAATGGTTAGGGGTTAGCGGTTCGTCAGTTTGTTCGTTCAATGGTATATGCCTCAACGGTCGTGAGTTTACTATATTTTCTGCTTCGCACATTAGACTATATAAGCAGTGCTCCTGAAGATTTTCATTGTTAAGCGCATGTCCCATGGCTCTTTTCATGGCACGGACGAGTCGCTCCCAGCAGCCACCAGCATGGGGATTCAGGGAGGCAGTTAAATACCCATTCCATGTTTTTGTTCGCCAATGTGTCAGATATTTTCAATTTCGAAGTCTATTCTCTGTCGTCTCAGCTCTTTGTCCACTCCAATGAAGTTGGTGCCCTGTCAGACCGGATGCGTACAGGTATTCCTCGCCGGCTCGTGAAATTGCGTATGCACATGAGGCAGGTATCCGTCGACAGATCCTTTGCGATTTCCAAGTGCACTGCCAGGATTGTAAGGCAGGTAAACAACGCGATCCAACGCTTCTCGGTTCACCTGCCAATTGCGACGGTAAACGGTTCCATGTAATCTACACCGACATATGTGAATGGCCTTACGAACGGTGTGAGTCTATCCACCGGAAACTGACCCATTCGAGGAGGATTTGCCACGGCTCTATCCTTTGTACAATGGTTACTTATTTCTGTAGCACGACGTAGCTTAGCTCTGATTTCCGGTATCCAGTATCGCCGTCGTATCTCCGCAATTATAGTGCTTTCATTTTGGTGTTTCCAGATGTTATGGTAGTAGTCTACTATAAGCTCAGTGACGTGGTGACGTTTAGGCAGGATTATCGGTCGACATGAATGCGGCAGAATGGCGGTTGCAGCATCTATCCGTCCGCCTAATCTCATCACACCTACCTCATCTACTAGTGGTGTGAGTGTTTTCAGCGAGCTGCCCTGTTCTATCTTCCCTCCAGCAATCAGGGTATAATACTCCTCAGCAAAACTGTCCATTTGAACTACACGAATTATCGCTATTTCCGCTCGCCTTATTTCCGCAGCGGTCACACCTGTGTAGATTCTCTCGCACGCGTCCTTTCTGCAGTTGTTTCGAAACCAGTCTACCACCCTGGTCACGCGTACTAGCGCGCATTTCTTCATTCGTATTTAAAGGAACTTTGTCCTGCAGCCACATGAACTCATCTTCTTCTAGAAACTTTGGCCCGTCAATCCAGGTTCACTTCCTTCTATCTGCACTTGGTCCCGTACCGAAATCAGCTAGGTTTAAAGTGTTCGGAACCCATCGCCACTCGCTCATGCCGCTAACCTCCAAAATTTAGTTCACGCGGTGAGCCACGTACGGTTTTTAAATCCGGTGGTCGGACCTTATCCATGCTAAAACTGTTTTGGAATCACTCCACATTACCATCATATCTCTTTGGGATCTTGTCATGGCAGTGGAGGATGCTCTGCCGGACTCGTGCAGCCAATACTGCTGCCTGCAGCTCGATACGGGGAATAGATGTAAGTTTTAACGGTACGCATTTGGTCTTTCCTAGGACGAAAATAGGTTTAATCATGATAAAAATATAGTAAGGTAGAACCGCTGAGAGTCACTTTTAAAATTCTTGACGTTTCCAAACAATTTAATTTTTAAATTTTCTCACAAACTCACACACACATTTTCATTTTCAATCTCAAGCAACAACAATTTCGAACAATTTCATTTTTTTATTTTCACATTTATATGATTTTAAAATGTTGGCAAACTTCAAAAAAAAATCATGGCCGACAAATTGAGAGAACGGTTATACCTTGCTATGTTTTTATCATGGGTTTAATGAAACCTGCTCCAGCCGACAACCTCCAGTACGCTACTGTAGCGTACAGAGCTGAGACATAATCCAATTAGCAAAGCAGACCAACAACCATTAACGATAAATTGGGTATATTTTATTAAATCGCAAATACAAAATGTATATATGAGCTGAGACGCTGATCGATGTCTGAAACCGCACACCAATGGTCGAGTAAAAAACGCTGTTTTATTTTAAAATCATAAAAATGTTAATCTTGAAACTTAAAGTATATAAATGGCGCATGAGTAATCGCTTAGCAAACGACTGGTTTGTATTTTTTTTTAATTCATAAAAGACGGAAAAAATACGTGGGAGTTGAGACGTGAGTCTACATTGTGAATCCGCACGCTAGTGGTTATAAAGTAATAAGAAACGCTGGCTCGAGAAGTTTAAAATCGCATAAAATGTTGTTCATAAAACGTGAATCTATATAACAGTCTACCCACCAGTAATCGCTAAGCAAACGCTGGCTTATTTGCACAATCGTAAAAATGTGTTGTATTTGTAACGTAAAAACACTTCTTAAAATTCGCTGAAGAGTAATAATTACTCAAGCTTTATTTTTCAAGTAATAGTTAATATACTCATTAAATTTTCATTCACATACATATGTGCTTTACTGTAATGTCGTAAAATGATCGCTGTCTCACTCAATGTGGTTAACTGCTTGTGTTCCGTTATTTGCACCGACCTTTTACCGTATGTCTTCTAACTCACCTTGACTATGTCGCACTGAACAAACCAACCCCCTTACATATACTCAAAGGTACTCACCTGATGCCCAAAATGCTAACGGTGGAACTTGCGGGAAGCTCAAAGTGCTATATGAAATTAGGTATTCCCTTGTAAAAAGCTGAACGCTTGTATCTTTGGCTAAATACTGGCCATGTGCCTCCAATGGCACTTCAAATAATCGGAACTACTCAACGACGCACAATGGTCCGGATTCTGGAAAGCTCACTCATGAGGCCAAAAATCGAACATGCGAAAAAATTAATTTTGACACATGACAGGTGTAAGGGATACCCTACAGGTACCAGATGTGAATGGCATTTCAATTAGTTTTTTTCCAGCACCCTAAGAAAAAGATTTCGGCTTTGATTTTTTGTTATTATATTAGAGAAGCTTACGGAGTATTGCGATAAATGGTTCTTTAATGATTTTGTACAGATTACCACATGTTACTAAAGAATTTTAATTGTCAAAGTACATATTTTAACAAAATGAGATGCTTGCTTAGGGATGTTCCGATACAAGTAAATAGGAGTATGTACTCGATACTTTTGTTTCGATTCCAACTACTAGGGATGCGCGTTACCGATACGATATTCAATATATCAATATCGTTGTTGAGAATATCGGTTATTTTATATCGATATCAAAAGTTGCGATTCGGTATCGATACGATATTTTGTTTCGATATCTGAAATATGGGATGCTATTTTCCCCATTTCTGCCAACTCAGCTTTTTCTTTTTTCTTTCTAATTCCTTTTGCTCGTGCATGTTATCACCAGTTTCAATCCCATCAAAAGTGACTTTAAAGTTAAAATTGCATTTAAAATACTCAGAAATATCTCATGTTCAAAAAATTTGAAAATATACGTGCTTAGTGGTTTATTTGGTAAGTACGAGCATTACCATAGTTCCATTTTCAACCATGAATATGTCGGGGAAATGTGTATATAAATACATGCAGATACATTTTTATTTCTCGGAAAAAGTGTTAAAACTGTAGTTCCGCAGATTTTACTAAAATGTTTGTATTTGCTTGAACAATATATACGCAAATGCTGTTAGTAAAGCAAAATATTGATTTAAGCCAAATAATGTTAACGTACCTATACTCTGAATTTCAACCCCCAGAGCCTCGTTCCGTAATCGAAAGTGTTACCGAAAAGATTAAAAGATAGAAAAGCGAAATGCAAAACTTTGCCAGAAAATTTTTGCGATATTGCCGATATTCAATATATCGATATTATTTTATTAGATATATCGGTATCGAATATCGTCAATTTGGAATATCGCGATACCGATATATCAAATTTTCATTGCCGATACGCATCCCTACCAACTACTTTTGTACTCGAATCGTTGTTTCGATACCTACTTGGTAGCGGAAGAAAAGTACTTGTATCGAATCGATTTGAGCAAGTACCATATCTTGTCGGCCATATTTTTTTTGTGGAACAAACTTTGCATTATGAAAAATAATTGCTTTAAGCAATGGCACCGCCAAAATCTAAAGTGTGGATATATTTTTACAAAGTTAGTGATACACCAGCAAAATGCAAGCCATGCTTTCAAGCCGTCAAGTTTTGTGGGAACCAGTGCAAAAATTATTTTCTTTATAAAACTAACAAACGTGTGGATAAGACATTTGTAAAAATCTTGAATCAACCAACAAATAACAAATTAACGCATTAAATTCACTTTTATACAATTTTTTTTAACTTTTGAAATGGAGTTCTATGTAAATTTTTTAGGTGAGTTTTAAGTAGGTTGTGATGAAAGTACTGTAAAATAATTTGGCGATTCATAACTCAAGTGGTTGGTAAGAAAAATATATAGTAGAACCTATCTGCTTTCATTAAAATTGTGTTATATACTAAATTGTGTGAGTCCTTTATCTATATTATGAGTTATTATAAGACAGTATTGGTCTTGTCCCACCCGTACCAAAAAAAGCTAAAAGTTTTTATATTTAATTATATAAGTTGAAGTTGTGTTTCGGGTTTTTTACATAATAACTTCATTGCAAATGTTTACCACAATTGCATTTCGTTTCCACATAGTTAGAGAAGAATAATTCAAGAGTGAAGCATGTCCCACCCGTGACAGCTGATTAAGTTAAGTGACATTTTGTCCAGTTTTGGTTTTTTGTTTATTTAATGTTTAAATTGTGCATATAAAAGTCTAGCACATTATATAGCGAGAACCACATAAATCCACGTTTCAAGCTTCGTACAAAAATTATAAAAATTCAATAAACTAACAATTACACCCAACAATTTTTAACTTTTTGTTCAGAATTTTTAGAAAAATTCCACGTATTCAGTTTTGTTTCCCATTTAATTTAAATAGGTGAAAGTGAAAATTTCAAGACGATAGGAAATCGCGCTGATTTTTAATACTTTTTTTTCTGACGGCTCTAGGCATTTTCTTCCATATAAAAGGCACTATCCTAAGATAAAACGTGAGTGAATTGAACCCCTTTTGATTTCTTATATTTTTTAATAACTAATGCACCCCACTAAAAGCTCCTTTTCATGTAAAAATTCGTACGTTTCCCACCCGTGACAAATGTTGTCCCACCCGTGACAGAGGAATTTCGGCTTTTTTATAATAAAATTATCGTTTTTGTTGCAGGTTTTGCTTTGTTTGTATTCGTGGTTCTTTGTTTTATTATAAGGCACCAAGTTCACACAGAAAAGTGAAATAAATTCGCAGAGTTTCCGTAAAATATATATGCTCCAAAAAGCCGGTTCGTTTTTTTGTCCCACCCGCGATAGAAGAAATAACACACATTTTTTCCATATAAAACTAATCTGGAATTTTTTCGTATTTTGCAATAACTCACATAATAGTCAATTAGGTGTAGTTTTATCAAAATGTAGACTTGTTGAGTACTTTATACTTAAATTTAAACAAAAAGAAAATTTTTTCTGTACAAATGTCCCACCCGTGACGCTATAATCGCTCCTAAGTAATCGTATTACCTCTAGCGTTACTAATGAACAAATCAAACAAACATCGACACCTGAGCGGAAGATCGAGCTATCTCGGCAGCCAGTTCGAAATGCCCTGTGTTTCTGAATTGGGTTCAAAACGCCCCACCTCAAATGAAAGTATATTGAAAATATTTGAGATAGGGCATTTTTGAAACGAATTCTGAAATAGGATGTTCTTGAAAAGTTTTCTGAGATAGGGCGCTTTTCAATCAAATTCTGAAATAAGGCGCTTTTGAAAAGTTTTTGAGATAGGGCGTTTTCGAATTGACTGCCGAGATAGGTCGACGTTCCACTCAAGTGTCGTAAAGGGTATGTCACAGTAGAGCTGCAAAAGTATCGATATTCGCCGTACTCGATATTTTCGATATTTAAGAGACGAAAACTCGATATATCGTTAATTTTTAATTCTACATTGAAACACTGAAAAAGCATTTACTCATTCAAAAAATACATAGAACCATTTACCAACAGAAAGTTTTATTATACATATACAGGGTGTCAAAGAAGTAACGTGCCAAACTTTAGGGGAAGGTAGGTGGGGGGGTGAGCTCACTGATAAACAAAAAATGTTCAGGTAAAAGTGTCACCGTTTTAGAAATATTTACATTTTTTCGAATTTAAAAAAAATCGTGACTTTTCATGTGTTTTCCTTAACTCCAACTACAAACCGGGCAATACTTAGTAAATTTTTTATGTAAAATACTTCCAGATAGTTGCCTCTCCATACTCAAATGTCAAAATATGTTAAGGAACCATCATAAAATTAGGACTATTTCTGGATTCTTAACTTTTTGATATTTTCTTCCCCAACTTTGACTATCTCGGGTGAAAAAAAAAATGTACTGAGCTATAACTTTACATTACATAAAAAAATAGCTCATTTAATAAAGATTTCAGAAAGGTGCCACACTTACTGTTTTGAATAGAAAAAAAAAGTTATAGCCGCTTTTGTGGGTAAAGGACTGAGACACGCTAGAATGTATTTAATAGATTTAAATTGAATTTGCTCTTGTTACCGTCAAATGACATGCTAAATAGTACAAAGGTACATTATTACCTGCTCCTGACATTATTTTGTGTTACTTACCGGAATTCGGACTAGAGTCTATAACAAGGGCTATATCTATCAATATTTTTTGTGAAGCATGGATTCACGTGAAATAAAATATACATGAGTCGTTTGAAGAGAAATTTATTCATTTATTGATAAAATATGCTCAAATTGGCGACCTTCTACTCTAATACAAGCTCGGCACCTTTTAAGAAAAGACGCTTTTAGAGATCTTAAACTCAATTGGGCTATCTCAGCAGCAGCTCCATTTATTTGTTCCCGCAAATGCTCTTCGTTTTGAATTGTTTTTGAATAAATTTTGTCCTTAAGACAGCCCCAGTAGAAAAAATCTAATGGATTCAGGTCTGGCGATCGAGCGGGCCACGTGATTGGCCCGTATCGTCCAATCCATCGGCGAGGATAAGTTTCGTCTAAATGAGCTCTTACTTCACGCCCGTAGTGAGCAGGGCACCCGTCATTTTGCAGCCATAGTCTTCGCCGCAGGTTTAAGGGTACATCTTCCAAAAGAGTTGGAAGCCGTTCCTGAAGGAACTCTAAATAACTGTGAGAGTTGAGCGTTGGCGGCAGTTCCACAGGTCCCAATATCTGACAATTAAAAATACCGCACCATAAATTTATTTTGTACCGGTACTGCGAACGATCTTATCTCATTTCGTGAGGATTGTCTATCTGCCAACTGTGAAGGTTATGTAAATTAAAATAACCATCACGTTTGCATGATGATTCATCGCTCCAAATTATTTTATTAAAAAAGTTGGGGTCTGATGCATGCATTCGCAACATTTCACGGCAAAATCTAACCCTCGACAGGTAATCTCTTTCCTGTAGAGCCTGAACACGTTGAATGTGGTAGGGATGAAATCGATGGTCTTTTAAAGCTTTGTGAACTGTAGTTTTTGGTATTCCCGTCCGTCTTTCCATCATTCTCACTGAAGTCGATGGAGCTAGTTCCACTTCCTCTAACACAGCTTCAGCATCTACCGTTGCAGGACGTCCTGTTTCGCCGCCACGCCTTCCAGGTATGCGACCTTAAAAAAGTGAAAAATGATAGTTAACAAGCAAGCAAACAAGAAAGGTGTAAAAATCACTTACCTTCATATATTTCTCTATGGGTCCGGGCGAATACTTCACGACCCGGATGTCGACGATTGGGGTATCGCTCTGCATAGAGTCTTTGAGCAGCTCTGGCATTACAGCAAGCTTCACCGTAAATTAGGTGAATATCCGCATATTCATGCGACGTATACTGCGTGTTCTCTGTCATAGTATTAATAACACAATGTTCGAAGGGTCCAATTTCACAAAATCCACTTTCACTAATTCCGGTAAGTAACATAAAATAATGTCAAGAGCAAGTAATTATGTACCTTTGTACTATTTAGCATGTCATTTGACGGTAACAAGAGCAAATTCAATTTAAATCTATTAAATACATTCTAGCGTGTCTCAGTCCTTTACCCACAAAAGCGGCTATAATTTTTTTTTTCTATTCAAAACAGTAAGTGTGGCACCTTTCTGAAATCTTTATTAAATGAGCAATTTTTTTATGTAATGTAAAGTTATAGCTCAGTACATTTTTTTGTCACCCGGGATAGTCAAAGTTGGGGAAGAAAATATCAAAAAGTTAAAAAGAAATAGTCCTAATTTTATGATAGTTTCTTAATATATTTTAACTACATTGCATTTGAGTATGGAGAGGCAACTATCTGGAAGTATTTTACATAAAAAATTTACTAAGTATTGCCCGGTTTGTAGTTGCAGTTAAAGGTGTTCTTACACGATATGTATTTGCATCTGTAAATGTGACTTTTTCAATACATATGTAATTGTGTATGTCTGTCAAATTCACAGTCTTTATTTAACTTTTTAAAAATACGATCTTTGAAAACGAAATAAAGTAACCTTAGATGATTCTATCTGTGTGTCAGATGAAAATAGAAACATTTCTATTTCGTATGTACGTGCATATGCTTTGTACAGAAACAAATCTAATTTGCCTTTACACGATATGTTGGTATTTCCATATGTAAAAAGTGGCATGTACACATGCAAAAACATATCGTGTAAGAACACCTTAAAGAAAACACATGAAAAGGCACGATTTTTTTTTAATTCGAAAAAATGTTAATATTTCAAAAACGGTGACACTTTTACCTGAAAATTTTTTGTTTATCAGGGAGCTCACCCCCCCACCTACCTTCCCCTAAAGTTTGGCACGTTACTTCTGGGACACCCTGTATATGAGGTACATATGTATGTATGAACAGTGACCCACACTCAAAATCACACAGTGATATTATTACAGTATTCGCGATGTTTTTTCATTCAATATATTTTTTTTTCATTACCTTTTTATAAAAGTAAAGCTCAATCTCTAACAAAAGCCTAAATTGTAAAATTTTTGCAAAAATTTGAAAAAATCAAAAAAGTTTCCTAAAAATTGCGAACTTTTTAATAAGAATTTCTATAAAAAAATTTGGTATGCAGATTTTTAGTCTATGAAATCAGTCACTGATGTTGTTTGGCGCAAAAATAAGTAATGAGAAAAGGGCTATGCCACACTCGATATCGAAAAAAATATCGATGTCGGCAAAAAAACCAATCACTCGATATATCGATACTGACATTGATATGTTTGCAGCTCTATGTCACAGATAACGCCTGAAAATTCCTTTCGCTTTGGTGCATATAAAAGGATGAAAAATTATCGATATAAGTAGGTATCGACACATTCGGATTTGGGTAAACTCATGTAAGTAGGTATCGGTACTTTGATGGTATCGTAATGTCCCTATGCTTGCTTCGGTCTGCATTTAACAAGTCTTCAAATCTTCGCCTTTTCCCCTCTTTTTTTTATGTATTTATCGTGAATTTTGATGGAGTGCATCTTTCCTTGCACAGTTTTGCACACTAAATCTGTGCATTGAGGGTAAAAAGGGACTTATTTAAAGTATATGGACGTAGGGTTTGTGTACATTCATTTGCCTTCCCATTCGCAAATTGTAATTTACGTGATCACTATAGTACGTCAAACATATGAAAAATAACGTTTTAATAATATTGAGAGCTATAATTTTTTAAGTAGATTTCAGTTCTACTGATAAGTATTCGATAATGCAGTATAAATGTATGTACTAATTTTTATCTAAACCATGGTCCAGAATTGTAAAACCCATAAGCCTTTGTGGTCAAAAAGCAAGTTTGTAAAAACATTAATTTTCATTCTTGTTATGTGTAAAAGATACCTCAGGGGAACTAGAAGTGAAGGGATATTTGAATGACTATTCCCGAACTCAAAAAATAATCAGGTTTGGTAAAGCAATATACTGTTATTTAAATTTTTTTCGAAAAGAAAGAAAAGCATGTGTAATACTGCAGTGATATATCATTTCAATGTTTTGTAAAACATAGTAGCGTGTTACTGGCGGCTTTAATTGCCAAAAACGTGTTTTAGGAAAAAATATTTTCGAGAGTATTTAGCTCCTCCGCTATTGTCCCAATTGTTTGTATGTTTTCTTTGCTGGAAAACTTTGGCAATCTAATAGGTTTCTCATTATTGAGAGCAATAACACTGGTTTACAGCAAAACTGTTCTATGGATGCCACTATCCAATTCCTATGTAGAATTGCTCGGTGATTCCGAAAATCGAGTACATTTTTTTTTCTATGGATACGTTTTCAAGATATTTTCAATTTACCGTTATTCGGCTTAAAGCAAAAATTGGTTCCTCTTAATCACGTATATTTTGCGAACCAATTTAACAATCTTAATATAAAATACGGCAAATAAAAGGCAATAAAATTCTCCGTATATACATCGCTTTCCGATAAGACTTATAGTTTCTGGCAAATTAAAAAAAACAAAAACAAAAAAAATTAAACTTTAACGGAAGAAAAATTAAAAAAATAACAGGTTCTGTGCCAAATTTTTGCATTTATGCTAAAGCCTTATGAGGTGGGTTTTGTCGAAGGCTGAGGTGAGCTCAGCCGATCCATAGTCCAGCGAAGGTCCCACTAACCCCCACCAAATAAAACACAATATTCTCGTGTATTTAATTCGAGCACACACACACACGGCGCTATGATTAGAGTACCGGCAACCTTATGCCCAAAGAGAGGGAGAGCGGGAGACGGACAGCGTTCGTTTGTTGTCGATAGGTCGGGTCGGAGTGTATGAAGGTGAGTAATGACGCGTCAACTGGTGAGAATGCTGGCAGCACGACGGGTGGCTCTCAACAACAACGAAGCGACTGGTGATCAACTGTGAGTGCGCCAGCAGCGCGGCCGGTGACTCTCAGCAACGGTGAGGGCGCTAGCAGCACGTCGGGTGACTTTCGCTAACGTCATGGGCCTGGTGAGCAGCAGTAACAGTGTTTCCAGGTCTTCGGCATGAGAAAACGTCCCTCTTGCTCTGGAAAAAAACGTCATTTCATACCCAAAAACGTCTTTTTCAAATGAATGTACAAAAATTGTTTCTTATTAAACTCTTATTGTATACAAAGGTACATATGTAGGTTAGGTATATTAAAATGTCATTTCGACAGAGCACATTTAAAATTCATTGGGTAGGTTCAGAAGGCGCAGAAGTTGACCCCAACCGTTGCTACAAAAATCAGTGATCGTAATGCGTCTTCTGAACGGCTTGATACATAAGCTGTCAAATTCAAAACACACAACATGTTGTCTGAAATGATCAGAATAATATTACGATCATCTTACACGTAACTGTTCAGTTGATCAGAAGTACAAAGCAACGCGGTCAGAAGGTGCAATCGCAACAGTTACTGAGCTGTTGCGCCTTCTGAACGTGCCCATTGTGAACTGGTTTGAGATCGTTAATTTAAAAGTCATTTTATACATACAAACGGTGACCATATTTATGGCAGCCGAATACAGGACAAAAAATAATTTTGCCAATTTCTTCCACAAAACATATATTGAACAATTTTAACATATATATTTAAGAAATGAGGCTGTATCTATAAGACTTTTGAGTCTTTTATAATACATCAACAGGTTGTAAAAGTCAATGTTTGTACAAAGTAAACTTAAAACTAACAATATATCAAATATCAACAAAAAATATTAATATTTGTATTTTTAATTAAAATTAAGACTTAAAATTGAAGGCCAGAAATAATAAAAGGTCAGGCATATAAATATAAATACGAACATACAAAATTTGGTTTAGTGACAGAGACAGAGAGATGATAACAGTTTAATCGCAACCACATTCATTGTGCAGATTTAAAGTAATTATGCAATACCTTTTTGAAGTTACTCCGATTCATCGCTGCTTTTACGGATCCAGGAACTGAGTTCCAGAGCCTTACAGCATTAATGAAGAACAGCCTAGCTGAAGACAAGTAGGACTTTGATTTCTATTAGACCTTGTTGATTTTAATTTTTCAAAAAGGTATTTTGAAGTTTTGAATTCTATAAGCTTATACATAAATATACATTTCTAGCCGCTAGGTATTCAAAAATGCTAGACAATTTTAAAACCTCTTTCAATGATCCTGGATTTATTAGTAGTGATGTGCTGAGTCGATACTTTTAAGTATTTATCGATACTCGGTACCGATTTAAAAAGTATTCAACCCTTTCGATACTCGGTACCGAAATACTTAGGTCTCTAATTAAAGCCCACATAGGCCAAAAAAATAGGGAAAATGGTTCTGAGGAGATTCGCTTAACAAAAGCCGAAGGTTGGGGCCAAGAGAGCTTTTAATATTAATTCAAATAAAAAATTTATGTACATATTTATATATGTCGGTCAGTCGCTATAATTCAGAAAACCTTTACTTGCCTGAAAATTTTGGTTCTAGATGAATCGGACGATATTATCTTTGTAGGCCTGAAAAGCTTCTTCATCCGTCAAAGCACATTTCTTGAATCTTGGATCTAAATACTACGGTGAAAAGTGATAAAATAATATTTTACTGTTGCGATATGTTAAAGTTTTTTAGCCAATATTGTAAGAAATGGTATTAACATTTTTTTTTCGAAGGTTTAGTGTAGAAAATCGGTATTGGGCACCGAAAAGGAAGTACTGAGTACCGAAATCTTTTTGAAGTATTGGGTGCCGAGTATTGTGCACCGACAATACAGCAGATCACTATTTATTCGCTCTGAAACAGCATTTTGGCAAGTATTTTTAGATCTTTTGTGAAAGCAACACATACTTTAATATTCAGTTGTAACATCACACATTTAGATGGTGCTCTGCAATAACGACACAATTCAAAATTCAAAAAATCGAATCCCTTCCAACTGTTAAGTGGCTTATGTCTTTAATCCTTGTCTACTCTATGTCTATTTTTCACTAAAGTAAGTAGTAAGAATTACTGCAGTCAGTCGTAAGGATTCGACATGGATCTGACAAGTATTAGAGACATGAGCCCCCTAACAGTAGGATGCGATTTTATTTTTCGAATTTTGAATTGTTTCGTTATTGCATAGGACCATCGATTTGTAGAATAGTTTTCTATAACTTTGTACTTTGTGCTCATACATTTAGCAAAAAATTTTTGGCGAAGTTTCGCCTAATGAATATCTTCACATAATTTGGAAATTGCGTACCCGAGAAAACACAGCAAGCTTATTTATTATGTTTTTGGTTATGGAATCCATATACGTAAACAAAGTTTGAAATATTAGAGTAAAATGTAAAAAAAAAAATACAATTTAAAGACGAAATTCTCGAGAGAAGTAAAATCAGCTGCTCTACTGCCGCTACCTGTTCAATATGCTTTGCTCCAGACAGAATATGCAACGTGAAATGCGTTAAAAAAAAACTTTAAAAAGCTAAATACTAGTCAAATTTTTTTGAAATTTGAACAATAATCATTAACTCACAAATACTCAAAATTATAACTACAGAACCCATCTACATACATATGTGCTCCTCGACTCAAATCAAAAGCGTCCAGATTGAAAAAAAAACAGGTTCACAGGCCTCTCAGTTTTATGAGCCGTGAAGGCGCCAAAATACCGAATACGGGACATCAAAAGAAATACAGAACATTTGGCGTCCCGTATGAAATAAATTAATTACCAGGACAATTGACAAAAAAAAGAGGACTGTCCCGTATAATACAGGACGGATGGTCACCGTATACATACACTTGTGATCAGCTGATTAAGTCGATCGATTTTGGCTGTTTCTCTTTTGTTTTTTTAATGTTTATTATTATTCCATAAAAGCCAAGCTTATTATATAACAAACAAAATACAAATCCACATTTCACACTTTGTGCAAAAATTATAAAAAATCTGCAAAATTTCAATTCAGATTTTTAGGAATTTTTTTGAGTATGCAGTTGGATAGTCCATTAAATTTCAGGGCCATAATGTGCAAGTTTTTTTTCTTATAGACATTTGGTTAGGGGGTCGGTTGTCGACAATGCTAAATTACGTTCTGCTAAGAAGGAGCACAGCAATATTTCAGCCTCTTTTGCGTTCATTACATTTTCAATGAAGTCTTAAAAAAGTCGCCCACTTTCTTCTGACTTTTTGCTGTTACAGCTTTTTTGATACTTTTGTGAGCGTGCGTGTTGCAATAGATCAGCTGTTCCTTATTTGGCTTTTAATGTGCAATTTCAAATAATATAATAAGCTTCGTAACCACAAGTGTTTACACAACCAGCCTTTGAATACGGGATCCTTAGACCAAGAATCCAAAAAATGCGCGTATGCTTGGTTTACATCATATTTAAGTCATCTGTGTCCAAAGAATAAATATCTTTTGAAGTAGCTGCTGCAAAACACAAAGCCTGTAAAGATTTATTAAGAAAATAATTCAAAATCAGTTCTACTTACAAGATTTAGTAACAGAGAAAAATTGCCGGGAAGTTAAAAAACATCATTTTTTACACAAAAAACGTCCAAACGTCAACAGGATACAACAAACGTCAACCTGGCAATGCTGAGCAGTAGGTGCACAACAGAATGGCGGAGCGACTTTCAGCTCTCAATAACTGCGGAGTAACAGTAGCGGCGCAGCAGGTGAATCTCAGCGGCGGCGAATGGCTCTCAAAAGCAGCGGAGTAGCAGTAGCGCAGCAGCTGATTCTCGACAAATGGCTCTCACTAGCTGCGGAGTAGCAGTAGCGGCGCAGAATATGATTCTCGGTGGCGGCGAATGGCTCTCAGCAGCTTCGGATGGCCCTCTGTAGCGGCGGACGCTCTCAACGGTGACGGATTGTTCCCAGAATTCCTGAACAGCTCGGCAAGCGTTTCCCGACGGCAGTTGAGCGACCTAGCAAGACACTAGACGCCAACTAGAGATGTCGGAAAAATATCGATGCATCGAAAATATCGATGTTTTGCTTCGATGCATCGAAAATTTTCCGCTCGATGTATAAACATTCGATGTATCGATGCATCGATGCATCGATGTTTTTTGAAAACTCACTTCTCTAGTACATTGAACCGTCGTTCCAGTTTTCCAATGGTACAAAAAAGAGAAGTAATTTTAACCAAAAAACTGAAATGGCTCCAAAAAGTTCCGTTAGAAACATAATCAGCTCAGTTGCAGTATTTTATTTCAAATTTTGTATAATTTTGCTAATAACAAATTTTGTTGTGAAACATTATCTGAAAAATCCTATGCAAATCGATGCATCGATGTATGCGCTTCGATGCATCGAAAAATATCGATTTAGATTTCGATCATCGAATCAAAGAAAAACATCGATGTATTTTTGCCACTGGCATCCCTAACGCCCACCGACTGGTCAACAGTGATGGAAAATGAGTGTGCATTGTGCCATTTTCGGCACTTTCGGCAGCAGCCGGCACCTTAAGCACAATCGATTGATGCCCGGCACTATTTTTGCGTAACTCAATGCAACTAATATATGTCTATTTATTTTGGATCCGCAATTAAAAATATTTTTTTTTACATTTGATCGTATGTGCTTAAACTGATAAATGATATAAACATAGAAACGCAATCAGAAGAAGCTGGCCTCCGCGTTCTGTATATACGCTTAATATTTTTGTTTAAAAAAATTTCTCGCGATTTCATTTCTAAAGCAACTATTAAATATCATTTAATATACACCTTAGATTTAAATAATCACATACCTATTTTGAATATTCCTTGTGGATCAAAAGCCGAAATATTTCCTGCTAAAAAAAATTCTGCAGAAAATGATATTAAAAATGCTTTACAATTTAATGTTAAATTTTGCCAAGAATTAAGAAAGATACAAGTAATGATCTCAGTAACAGTGAACTAAATTATAATTTACCCTGAATTCCAAAATTTAAACATACAAAGAATCAGGCTTTCCCATTTCTAGATGCGCTGATTTAATCAGTACATGTGCTGAATTTTTTCTATTGTACTGATTTTTAAGAGCCCAAAATCAGTACGCAAAATCTACTGATTTTTTGAGTTTGTACGGATTTTGTACTGATTTTGGCGAAAATCCTCCTAGATATATCCTCCAAGCGGGTGCCGACTGGGCAATGGGCATCGTTGCTTACACCGCTGTGGCAAGGTAGGCTTGTTCCTATGGCCGTAGTGGTGCAAGCAGGCGGGGCCTAGCCAAGGCCGAGGTATAAACTCCCCTGCCACGTCTAGGTCTAGTGGTAGGCCGTACGGGCTCGCCCAAGGGGGGCTGGGGTGGGCATACTTAGGCTATTTCTAGGGGGTACCTGGCGGTAGGTAAATACCTGTCCGCCTCCGGGAGTAACGGTGGACTTACCTCAGCATGGGGCTCTGCTGAGGCCGACCGTTTTTCCCCTTACCCATATATTCGGTCGCCGAACGGTTTCGGCTCAGTAGGCGACCAACTAACCAGCTGATAAATGAACTCTAAAAATGTAGCCCCGGATCCCTGCACGGGTAAAAATGCCGCCGACGGACACGGCGTTAAAGTCTGTATAAAAACGGCATCTTCGGTAGCCGCTGGAGCGGTCCCGAAGGAGCCTAAACGGCTAACCTTACTGAATGTTGCGCCCGGCGTCAGTAGCAGCAAACCCCTGGTGGGTAGTGGCCAACTGGCGTCTGGGTTGCAAGCGGAGCCTGCACGGCCAATTGACCTCTCGTGCCAGTCGTCCACATCTCTGGAAGCTGCGAGTACACCCCTTGAGGGCAGCTCCAAAGCGGCGCCGGGAGAAGGCGATACTGGCACCCGGAAGTCCTGCACGGACAGCACCACCGACCGCAAGCCCCTTGAGGGTAGGAAGTCGGATCAACGCAAAGGCGTCCCAGGTCCCAGTGGTTCGAGGACCAAAAAAGAAGTCCGACCAGCAGTCAGGGCGAAAAGGGACAGAAGAGCCGCTTCTAGACTACTGAGGAAGTTCGGCAATGACCCGGTTCCCGAGAGTATGAGGGAAGTGGTTGAGAGGGCGAGGGGCGTTCTCTCCGAAAGTCGTGAGCGACCTCAGGAAGGAAATGCCGCCAACAAACCTGCACCCACTCACCCTCGTCCTAGGGAGCTGGGCAGCAAAAGGCAACGGTCAGCAGACAACATGGATGCTGCTCCTAAGAGGCCCAAAACCTCTAGCGCTAACAGCCCTCTTAACCCTCCAAGGGCTCTGAGGGCTTTCAGTGATGTGGCCAAGGACCACTTGATCCTGGCAGTTATGGATAGGGGGCACCCGGAAGGAAACCTGACGGCCGACAACTGGAGGGCCGTCCTGGTGGGTCTCTGCCGGGTGTACAAGGAGATTCTCCGGAAAAATCCTGGCCCTGCGCCAACTGTCCGCGATGCTGGCCTCTACCAAGGCCGCATCAAATTAGTCTCCTGCGCTGATGAACGGTCGGCGCGACTTTATAAGGAAGCAATTTCTTTTCTTGGGGAACTGTGGCCCAGCGCTGACTTGGTGGCAGTGCACAGGGATGAAATCCCTTGTAAGCCGCGAGCCAGAGTCTGGGTCCCAGAGGAACCCTCGAGTCCTGAGGAGATTCTGGATATCATCCAGATCTCAAATGATACACTACCAGCCCTTGATTGGAAAGTAGTGAAGGTCAGCGAGGTTAGGGAGCAGCAACGTTACATCACCCTTGGTGATAAACGATGAGTCTCTCCCAATCCTTGCTGACTGCAAGGGAGTAATTAGCTACGGCTTTTACTCCATTACCCTCAAAACCCAAAAAGGGAATGAGGGTAAAATGATAGAGCCGGGGAACACCGAGGGTGAACCCGAGGCTGACAATCTTCCGCCTCAAGGCGCCCTTATATCTGAAGCAGAAAACGCCTTGAGCGGTCCTGCTTCTGACCAAGAGGTCCAGGAGGTTCTCGAGGCCATTTTCCCGGTGGTGAGGTCAGACTCGGCAGCGGAAAAAGATAGCGATACGCAATCTGTTTCTGGTGACGGATCGGTACGTAACCGGTGGACGAGGGAGTTCGGTAACCTGCTTCTGACGTCGGATTCAGAGGACGCCGATGATACCATCGTTGAGGCGTTCGATAGAACCTCGCCAGAAGTGATGGACGGGGACGAAATTTTATAAGCTATGGATGAAGGTTCTACAAATAAACCTTCATCACTCTAAAGCAGCTTATGCAGCTCTGCTCCTGCGCCTCAGTGATAGAGGGGAGGAGCTAGTTTTTGTCCAGGAGCCCTGGGTTGTTAAGCACAGGGTTTGTGGACTTAATTCTGATGCTTACCGCATAGTGTCGGCCCCTGTGGCAGGTAAGATCAGGGCATGTATATTAAGCGATGAAGATACGGTGAGCATCTCTGTGGAAAGCCAATCCACAACACTCTGGCTGGTCAGTACCTATATGGCCTACGATCGCCAAGACTGCCCTCCCGCTCGGTTACTGGACGTGGTGAAAGAGGCCAACTCGAGGAAGTTTCCCATAGTTATCGGGGCCGATGCTAATGCACATCACGCGGTATGGGGATCTACCGACATCAACCCCAGGGGTGAGTTGTTACTTGATTTTATACTCTTATATAATCTAGCCATCTGTAATATTGGTGATAAACCCACTTTTGTAACCTCAAATAGGAAGGAGGTATTTGATATTTGAACTTCCGGCCTCGGCCGCTTACAGAAATAAGATACGTACTGACTGGACTAAGTTTAGGAAAGTACTCTCGGGGAATTTGCTCAACAAGGCTTCTCTCAGTAAGCTAGGCTTACTGTCACCACCTGATGCAGCGGAGCTTTCTCTCGCAAACCTTGCTTCTCTCGGTGAGTTAGGCTCATCGGACAAATTGAGGAAGCCGTTGATTGCATTACCGAAGCCTGTAATTGGGCCTTATCTGCTTCCTGCCCACTTGTACTTCCGAGAGGAAAGAAGAAGCCACACTGGTGGAGCAAAAGAAATCGCCTCTCTAAGGAAGGAAAGCAGGAAACTCTTTAATGCGGCAAAGCGCGATGGTTCTTGGACTGCATATAAGGCAGCCCTGAAGAAATTTAAAAATGCCACCAGGAAAGCCCAAAGGGACTCCTGGAAGGATTACTGCGATAGTATAGAGGGTAAGTCGGAGGGAAATCGCCTGCGAAAGGTGCTTGCGAAAAGTCCGACGAACCCGATGTATATTCAGAAACCAAATGGTGACTGGACGTCATCTCGTGAGGAAATGCTTGTAGTCCTAATGAACGCGCATTTTCCAGGATGTACTGCGGAGCCCAACACCGCGGCTATTATCTCTGAACGGCCGTTGACTTCAGAGGACTTTATTGATGTACAAAGGGTAGACTGGGCCATAAAGTCCTTCCAGCCCTACAAATCTCCAGGTATGGATGGTATCTTCCCTGCCCAACTTCAGTCAGCATCTGATCAGCAGTAATAAAAATATTAAATAATGCTCTTAATGACAAAAATATTGATGTTTAGTTATTCGCTTAACAAGGTTTTTAGAACTAAATTAAGGCGAATCGAATTGAAAATATTTTCTGATATTATATCGAAAGACCAAGCTGTCATCGTTTATACTTATCCCTAGCGTTGCCAAACTCTCGAGTAATCTCTTACATCCCTACACAGTGCTAAGCAGTTGTTACCAGGGTTCATATTTGCACACACATGCGCAGCATATCCTAACATTTTACGCTCACGAACGTGTGCCGTGCATATAACAAATTAAAAACTTGTTCACAGCACATGTGTGTGCCGTTTGGTAAAAAGAGCAGGCACATGTGTGTGCTTTGCGTAGAGAAACTCATACACTTCGAATTCTAACTCAAAATAATTTTTTAGTATGTTTGCTGTCATATAAAAAACAAACAACATATCACTTTTTATTGAATTGTTTTATAAAAAACTAGCGGTACCCTGCCACGCTTTGCTGTGGTATATTCCTGTTACCTTCTTGATAAATGATTAACGAAACAAGGCATACATTTCATATACACAATATTTTTCGTATTTCTACGTAGATATCAAGGCTATCTGGTTTGCCGACATGGAAACACGCAACATACATTTGTCCATATGAGAATCAATCGGCATCGGAATCTAAACCACACCTTTCTAAGGACTGACCTAGAGCTTTATTGATTGTGAACTGAAATTTTCTAAATTAAATTGGTGTTTCGGTCGAAATCATGGGAATTCGAAGGCTGAGGACATCTTCACCTTGGAAAGGCCGCGTTAAAATCTTAGCTAAGTTCTTCATCCATTTCTAAACTGCGAGTCGCGTGCCGTTGCAGAGTTTTGGCGAATTAATATTCCGCAACATGATAATTGGCACACCTATTTTCAATTTCAGCATTTGGGATCATTCCGTTGGATAATTAACTGCTTCATCTGTTTCCACAACTGTGTTTAACAACGTATATGTTATTTCCTCACTTTGAATGCTGGATTGAATAGCATTATTGAGTTGATAGACATCCTTAATCTTCGCGGCAAGAATAACTCGTTCCCTGAGCCAATCGTAATTCCAATAATTAATTTGATGATTAAGAAGCATTCTTTCGATCAGCTCTCCTTTCGATGTTTCTAAGTTACAAAAGTTATGAGGCAATAAAATTCGTCCTGATCTCTCATCGACTCCCAATAGCCAGTAATTGTCGCGAGAATACCTCGGCTGATAGATCGTTCTGTAACTGGACACACATATTCGTAGTCAACTGCAATCTATGTTCGTGTTGCCACAATGTGGAATATTTCAGGCAAGCATTTATCTCGTCTGCTTGTGGCGATAGAGAAATTACAGGAAAGGTTTGCGTAAAATCTACTGCGAGCAATGCATTCCCAAGTGATTGATAGTGATGTCCTGAATTGTCGGTACCCAATACTTGAGCAAAATTTCGGTACCCAATACTTTGCTTTCGGTACCCGATACCGAATCGATACATTCTTCGTTATAATATACATGGGTGAAAATTTCTCAACTGGACTTCGGATTTCAGTCAAGTCGAAATTTTTGTGTGAAAATTTGAGGGTAGAGAGGTTTATAAATGTGAAAGGGATTCAGAGAATTTTTTGAAAAATTTTAATTTTTGAAGTTTTTATAAGCAAATATATTTTTAAGCAATCTTTTTTTCAAAACTCATTTTCTCTTAAAGTATTTGACGAAAGTTGATGAAATTTTTCTTGTAAGCATAGTGACATTAGAGCTTTGAAAAAATATATTTTTTTTAATTTGGAAAATTTTTTTTTAAACTTAAACATTATAAATATTCAAGTTGCATTAGAAATATGTTCTCAATGAGTGTTTCCATTTTGTTTATATTTTCGAAAACTGCATTTATTGAAGAAAATATTTGTAAACAAATTTTTGTTAGATTTTTTCTGTTTATTACTTACAGCAACATTTGTCACAGCGCGCACCGCCTATGCGCGCAACGTGTTCACTAGAAAGCGCGTACAGGAGGAACTAACAATTGGCTCATATTTGCGACTTTTAACATAACCTTATATAATAATGATGACATTTGTGGTATTTTTAAGGCATTTTTAGGTTAAGCTTTGCATCGGAGGTATGTGTTAAAATAATCCCATTAATTAAATTTTTTTTGGAGTTAACATACAACATTATTACCAGGGAACGGATTTTTAAGACCTAAAAACCTACAGAAAAAGGGAAACTGGGCAGGAAAAGGCACTAGAAGGCAAAATAAGACACTAAATAAAGACAAAAACCGAAAAATAATAGAAAAATACATTTATTTTAGAAATGTTTATTTTACAAGTAAAAAGAGAAAAGTTATGAACTACATAGTTTCATTATATCAAAAATTTTTAGTTTGAATCTATTTTCCTCTATTTGAGTTTTTATCTCGCAAAACTTTAATCTCTATAGTTGTAGTAACATTGAACCACAAGATGCATTTGAAGTTTTCTGGCAGCATTTTTATTAGATGTTCGCGAGAAAAGTTACAAGGGAGATTTATGTTTTTCATATATGCAATAAGTACTGTAAATATATTTCATAAAGGAAATGGTACCTATCAATTTATTGGCACATTGGCCTTCATTTAGGCACATTTTTTCGGAGAAATTCGACACAATTTTAAATTTTGATTTTCCATCACTGCGGTCAAGCAATGTTTGGATTAACTAGCCAGAGACGAATTAGTGTATCGAAAGTAGGGTGGCCAGATGCGATTTAATCAGTACATGTGCTGATTTTTTGAGTTTGTACTGATTTTGTACTGATTTTTACATTTCATAAATGCTTTTGTAAATTGGTGTAATTGACATTTACTTGAGGTTTACATGTTCAAAACAATGGTTTTTGACAGCTCATACACTGAGGGAAATAATGCATGTAAAAATGAATACTTTATATTTGATTATCTTTTAAAAATGTTCGTATTTAAAAATAATATTTTCATACAAAATTTATTACGCACGTATTTGACTGTTCACATCTGAGTATGTATATGGAGGTGTACATACGCACCCCAAGCATGCAGAGCGCCGCTATCCGTACAAATCGCGTGCTGTGGTGTTGATAGATATTCAACATTTGAAAGCAAATTTATATGTCTGGGCGGAGCTGAGTGCGCAAAGATGCTTGCCACAAGTAATTGATATCCGGAGATGGTCGGGTTCGAATTCCACTGCAGGCAACATGCCAATAACATTTTTTTTTTAGTTTTGGCTTGATTATTCACTTCGCGGATGCTTTTTCAGTACGAACGCGGTCATTTTAATATGCGCGTAATTGAATTGAATATTTACCAATATACAGTACTTTCGTTGAAGTTTATAGTAAGATCAATTACGTTTCTATTTGATTTTAATATTTTTTCCCCTCAGTGTACGTGTGAGCAGATTGAAAGCATTAATTAAATTTAAACCATTATTAAAAAGGTGTCAGTTTGCAATTGTTTCGTTTCCTAGGATTTCGCAAAATATTTGGATTCAACCCAACCCAACTTCACGATTTGCAGGTTTTGCAGGATTTACAGAAAACGTGGTTTCGCCATTAATAAATGTTATGAAAGGTGGTGGTGAGTTAATCATATATTAAGTACACTGAGAAGATGACAATAAGTATTTCAAACTTAAGATGACTACTGCTACGGTGCAATGCAAGTTCTAAAAATTTGGAAAAGGTGCAAACTACCAACACTTGGATATGATATACATATGTAGCTTTACTTTGATTTTTGATGTTCGACTACCTGTAATTTTACTTGCACATACACATTTAACACTATTAAATTTCATTCGTACTTTTTAGTCAACATTTTAATGTGAATGTTGTATTTAATAAGCACACCATCTAAATATGTTTTAAATTTGTAGCTTAAAATATGAAAAACAGATTCTGACTCCAGCTCGTCTTCTACTGAAACTGAATGGGCTACAAATTTTTTTTTTTAATTTTCTCGATTTTATAAATTTTATAGAAAGTTTGAGACTTCAACGCACATGTCTTTTGTTATAGAATTAACTATGTTTTTATAAAAAATTTTAATTATGTAAGGAAAGAAAAAAATTTCAAAACCTGTCAATACATTTTACTATTATTTTCGTGAGCACAGCTGTACATACATACGTAATACCTTTGGTTTGTTTTAAAGTAATGAATTTTTATATGGAAATAATAATATATGTATTTAAAAGTCTATTAGTTATTATTTGTTAAATTAACGCGCTATTATTTTGTTGTTATATTGTTAATAATAAAAAATACGCTTAAAAATTAACAGATTTGTATGGCTTTGTACTGATTTTTGATCCCAACTGTACTGATGATGTCACTATAAAATCTGGCCACCCTAATCGAAAGACACTACTAGACGCCAACCGACTAGTTAAGCCAAACGCTTACCTAGCAAGACTGACTTGCCTGCGCACTTGTTCAGCCTTTTATACCCGTTGCTGCGTGCTCGGGTTGAGAATTTGTCGTGCGCACTTGCCCCGATTGTAGTTGGCGAACGAAGTGGCCGCAGTGATCGGACTTCTACCACATTGTGGTAGATCTTCCACTTTTTTGAGCATCTACCACATCTACCACACAAGTTCTGAAACCTACCACATATTCGCGTTTTTGAGTAGTTTATTTTTGCTCGACATAATTTTCTTAATTTTAGGAGCAAAAATTGTCCAACACTAAACACTAACAACAGGCAGAATGGGAGAATAAAATAAACCGTAAAATAGTAAATTCTCTCAATATTCAATTTTTCGACAGGAAACGAGGTTTTATTGTGCTAAATTGCAAAATATATGATTTATAAAAAAGAATTAATAGCGAAAATGTTAAAAAAGGGAAAGTAGCAAATTTCAGTGTATCTAAAGTTTCTAAAGCGTTGTTTACTTTTACTTGAGAATTGTCAAAATCGGCAAATCCCAAGTAGCGGTTTCCAGAACGTGCCACATTTGTTCGCTACATCGTGATGTGATAAAAAGAAAAGCTGGCAGCACTCCGCAAGGTTGCCGAAATCTTTCAAAATATGTTCGAAAAATATCTTTATATGGAAGGAACTGCTTTACACTGTCAAGGAAAAAATTGCCAAAACTCAACGCAATTTTTAGCAACTTCAATCTTGCCCTTTATTATACTAAAATTAATCTTTTTTAGATTCTAATAAAAATGTTTGCAATTTAGGTGAAACCTTGCAGATTTTTGTTTAATTTTTGTACAAAGTTTGATCCAAAACCTGAGATCTACCACATTTTTTTGAAATCTACCACATTTTTTTGAAATCTACCACATTTTTTTCCAGATTCTACCACACAACTTTTTTTTCAAGTCCGATGGAGTGGCCGGTGTGCTGCAATCAGTGTTTTGCCTGATGCTGCATGCGTCTGCCGAAGAGTACATATATGCGTGGTTATGTATGTACGGGGGAGTATGTATGTCGGATGATGTATGTATGTACCAAGGAATATATAGATGCGTTGTTATGTATGTACGGTGGTGTATGTATAATATTGTATCGTAGCGGATGCTTGACCGCATACATATAAAATATTTTTTTGCTAAATAACAAAGAGCATTTATATAGATAGTATAACATAGAAATATATGAACTTCATGTGGTGGGGCAGGTGACGTCTGGCGTTGCTAGTTGCAGAATGAAATTTGGTATCGCAGTTCGCGATATTTCACGGTGGCCCATGGTGTACTTTCGAACGGCGTCCGCCATGGCCGGGTGTTTTGCGGCTAGTCCGGTGGAGCCGGATGTCGGTTTTGGTGGCTTGTTGATGCGGCGGGNGGGAAAGTAGCAAATTTCAGTGTATCTAAAGTTTCTAAAGCGTTGTTTACTTTTACTTGAGAATTGTCAAAATCGGCAAATCCCAAGTAGCGGTTTCCAGAACGTGCCACATTTGTTCGCTACATCGTGATGTGATAAAAAGAAAAGCTGGCAGCACTCCGCAAGGTTGCAGAAATCTTTCAAAATATGTTCGAAAAATATCTTTATATGGAAGGAACTGCTTTACACTGTCAAGGAAAAAATTGCCAAAACTCAACGCAATTTTTAGCAACTTCAATCTTGCCCTTTATTATACTAAAATTAATCTTTTTTAGATTCTAATAAAAATGTTTGCAATTTAGGTGAAACCTTGCAGATTTTTGTTTAATTTTTGTACAAAGTTTGATCCAAAACCTGAGATCTACCACATTTTTTTGAAATCTACCACATTTTTTTCCAGATTCTACCACACAAATTTTTTTTCAAGTCCGATGGAGTGGCCGGTGTGCTGCAATCAGTGTTTTGCCTGATGCTGCATGCGTCTGCCGAAGAGTACATATATGCGTGGTTATGTATGTACGGGGGAGTATGTATGTCGGATGATGTATGTATGTACCAAGGAATATATAGATGCGTTGTTATGTATGTACGGTGGTGTATGTATAATATTGTATCGTAGCGGATGCTTGACCGCATACATATAAAATATTTTTTTGCTAAATAACAAAGAGCATTTATATAGATAGTATAACATAGAAATATATGAACTTCATGTGGTGGGGCAGGTGACGTCTGGCGTTGCTAGTTGCAGAATGAAATTTGGTATCGCAGTTCGCGATATTTCACGGTGGCCCATGGTGTACTTTCGAACGGCGTCCGCCATGGCCGGGTGTTTTGCGGCTAGTCCGGTGGAGCCGGATGTCGGTTTTGGTGGCTTGTTGATGCGGCGGGTTTTCCTCGATGGCAGGACGTTTATGTGGTGAATGGTTTTAATTCGTGCAAGTGTGCGTGCGCTGGTGGTTTGTCGGGCCTGCGAAGGTCGCAGAAACTCTTCTGCTGTAAGAGACTCGGTTCCAATTTTCATTATTATGGACCTTCCAAAGATGACATTTTTTAATACCTATAACTGCTTCAACCTTTTGCCATTCATATCTTTTTGCGAAACTCCTCTAACTCAAAGGTTGATATCAGAAATCGTTTAATAGAAGTATACCTCTGGACTTCTCTTACAGAATATTCTGCACTTATTCTTAGTCTTATTTTTTTTCAAAATGTCCAAAATGTAACAGCAGAACTAAACGTTATTTCTTCTTTGACCCTTGTATTTCCTCCGTCTGAATATCTTCTATAAAGTTATGCAAATTTTTGATACCTTATTTTCAAGGATTGCTGTTGCACGGAGATTTTGCAGACAATTGGAGCGTGATTATTCATAATGAAACACAAAGTGCATCATTGGGAAAAAATTAATTTTTAAATATGTAATAGAAATATAAAATGAGTATGATATTTATGTAGTGGTAAGCAGTGCGCGCTTCCACTCCGTAGCAACTGGGTTCAAACCCTGGTCAAAGCAACATCGCAAAAATATAGAAAAAAAGTTTTTTCTTAACAGCGGTCGTCCCTCGGCAGGCAATGGCAAACCTCCGAGTGTATTTCTGCCATGAAAAACAGCTTCTCATAAAAATACAATCGCCGTTCGGAGTCGGCGTAAAACTGTAGGTCCCTCCGCTTTGTGTGACAACATCAAGGCGCACGCCACATATCGGAGGAGAAGCTCGGCCAAACACTAACATATGTGTAAGCGCCAATCTATTATTATTATTATGATATTTATAATATTTGCCAAATAAATTTTTTTTTATTTTGGAAAAAAATTCTCCTGACTTCAAAAATGGTTTAGCCCGCTTCAAACTTATATCAATTCTTCCTCATATTGGAAAAAATTTGTTGTGAATTTTTGGAAAAAGGTGGCTTCTTCGAGAAAATCTACATAATTTCTTTTTACAAACCTGCCCGCCATTTTGTTAATTTTAAATTATTTTGCAAAATTTCAAACGAATTTTCAATGAAAGCTTGGCCACCTATAAGAACCACGAAAACAAAATTATGTATCTTAATTAGAAGAAAAGGCTGGCAAAACTAAATTTTTATTTTTTTTTTCACTTTTATCATTCCAAATTCACGAAATTGGATGTGTAAACATATGTTTACGGTTCGGCAAACCATTAGGCGATTTAGTTACATACATAGGTTTGGTTAGAAATCAAACAATAATTTCATTTCATCTTNAAGCTAGGCCACCTATAAGAACCACGAAAACAAAATTATGTATCTTAATTAGAAGAAAAGGCTGGCAAAACTAAATTTTTAATTTTTTTTCACTTTTATCATTCCAAATTGATATGCGCATATCTTTATTAAACATCGTTCTTTAAAAAAAAATGCGTGTGTAACACCGTACACATGATAGAAGTGAAACTTCTTAAAAAAGGTGTGAGTACCAGGTACCTACTCACGAAATTGGATGTGTAAACATATGTTTACGGTTCGGCNCGGTTCGGCTAACCATTAGGCGATTTAGTTACATACATAGGTTTGGTTAGAAATCAAACAATAATTTCATTTCATCATATTAATTTACTGATATACATATAATTTATTTATTAATTTTCCGGTAACACCACCATCCGCAATCAAGTTGGACGTTTTACCCATTAACATTGCGATTTTGCGGGCAGTCTCATTGTAAAATCTCTTTTTTACAATTTCATAGTTTCGGCTTACATTTATAAAATTCAACGAAAGCACGTACCTATTTCGGCTGAGTTGTCCATTTTTGGTTATTTAGTGTACAAAATAAACGCAAATTAAATGAGTTTGTACAACATGGCCATTAATGTAGCGATAAGTTGTACAACTTGCCCGAAAACCCAAATTTTTTGATCTTTCATACAACCAAGATATAAATTCATTCAACAGGCCCACAAACGGTGCAATCTAGAGCAAAACAACACCAAGTTGAACCAACGGTCACTACGTTTAGCATCGGGCGAAATTCTCAACTGCTCCTGAAACACTACCTCATATAAGTTGGCCTTGCTATGTTCATCAGAGTATACCAACGAATGACGAGTTAATAAAAGGAGACAGCGAGAGCACAAAACGACTCTAGAAAATTACACGCACAATGACAAACATGAACAAATGTACCACAAACACATAATTTTTGAAAATCAGTACAGTTCGAATTTATATCAACGAGCAGCTTATTAGATTTGTTTTCGTTTGTACTACATATGTGCATATATGTATACATGAGCACAAACATATGTACATACACAAACATGTTACATACATACAAATATATATNCACATAATTTTTGAAAATCAGTACAGTTCGAATTTATATCAACGAGCAGCTTATTAGATTTGTTTTCGTTTGTACTACATATGTGCATATATGTATACATGAGCACAAACATATGTACATACACAAACATGTTACATACATACAAATATATATATACAACCATTCAAACATATGTACATACATATGTACGAATGGATGTAGTTACGCGAAGCACGCTTGCATCATTTATACATACATATATTCAGTGTTGCCGCGCTATCTCAAGAAAATGTATCCCTGACCAAGCCAAAAATGTATCCAAATGTATCCAATTTTCTTTTTTTACATATACATCTCATAACTTGTAAGAAAACCAAACATTTTCATGAAAAAGACATAATTTAACCCATGCTAAGGACTTGGAATACATGTGCATAAAATCAAACATTTGTAATTTCAATTTATTAATTTTATTACACGGCTTGCACATTTGCATACATTAAAAGAGGAAACTGGTTACCTCTCTCAATTTGTGCAAATAAACAAAATTTTTTAGTGTATTTAAAGTTTTTTCAGTAAAATTCATAAAAGTTTCCTTAAATAAATCAAATTTAGTTTTTTAAACTACATTGAAATCTTCTGTCTTTTTAAATTAACAAATGAAAATATGTGATATGAAAGAGATTACTACAGAAAGAGTATCATTTACTTTACATATATCGTCGTTTAAAGTACAAAACCGCGTATCGTCATTCTGCAAAACCGCGTAACTGACATTTGCTGCCAAAAATTTGATTTGCTCACACAAGCCCTTGGCTTCGTCCTTAAATATACTAGTCAGAAATGCGATTGCTTTATAAAAAAGAGAACCATTTTGCAATATAAGTGTTTTTACTCTCTAGAAAATAATTTATGCAACGTCACATACGCGGTTTTGCATTATCTTGATACGCGGTTTTGCATTTTGTTGCGGTTTTGTACTTTAAACGACGATATGTATGTATATTAAGATCTTGCTTAAAGCATCCTTTTAAGCTAATTAAAGCAATTGCGCTTATACCTATTTTGGTGAGATCTCTTCATATGTTCATTGCTTCGTTCACAAAAAATAAAATGCTTTAATTTCACGCTTAAGTAGCGATTCTTTATACGTTTAGAAAACGTAATGCTTTCTACCATCTTTAATGAAAATTGATTGATTGAACGAAAAAAACTTTATAGGAATTATAAAATTTTGGCCTATTTAAAAAAGTATCCACTTTTATACTGACCGGAAAAAATAAGTATCCCGCAAAAATCGTCTAAAAATGTATCCAATTGGATCTATTTAGAACCAACGGCATCCCTGCATATATTGCTTGGTAGCGGCAGAGCTGAAATGCGCATTGAGTTCGTTCATACACACATATATATGTATGTATGTATACATATATATATGTATACATACATACGTGCATTCAAACATACATATCGCTAGCTTAGAGTGAAATGTTGCTAAGTCCACTTTTTATGAACAATTAGTTTTTGGTGCAGGAAGCAAGGAAAATTGAAAATGCACCGTTTATGAAAAGATCTAACTACTTGTTTTATTTCTACCCGTTTTATTCCGTGATGTGCAAAATTGCTCTTTATTTTTGAATATGTATATATGGACATATGTAAGTATGTATATTAGGCTGGGTCGATTTTGTATGGGGGGAAATAAAAGGCATTTGACCGTATTGTAATAGTAATATTATGATATTTTAGGTATAAGCCAATTGTATTGGCCAAGAACGATTAATTTAAAACTTATCTTTAGCCCGCGCAATTGAATCAAAGTGTATGAATTTTTAAAATGAAACTTTGGCTTGTAATATCTATGGAAAGCGTTAATTGTTATAAACAGGACGATATATCAAATTAAAGGTTATTAAATTTAGTACCTCACGTTCATTTATAATTTTTCAATAAGTATACAAATTTTTAAGATATTAAACTAAAAAATAAGAAAACTATAATTTCCCCTTATGAATTTTCAATTCTTCATTACTTCAGCAACCAAGTGAAAAATATAAAAAATCGAGACGAGATTTATTTCAAACGTTTTAATGCTTTCGGATGTTTATATAATATTAAAAGGACCGTGGACTTGGTCACGCCTATTTGGTCAGTTTTCTGGATCATGGTGAATGAACTCAATCATGTATTGTCCAAGATTAGGAATCGTTTGATAAGTTAATAGTAGGTGCAAGCATAAATATAAGTATTTGCATACATTAAATTAATACAATTAGGGCGAGAAACGCCCATTTCGAGTCCATTTTTCGTGGTTTCTAAATTTGCCGTTATATGAAAGTAGGGGCGTGCAAAAAGTGTTTACTTTAGTTAATTCCATTATGTGAAAAAGTAACTGTAGGTAGGTAAATGCGATAGTCTTTAACATATCCTGGAAAATCCTTTTGAGGTCTCTCCAATTGGACGATATTGCTTTGCATTCAGCTTGAACGAAAAAAGTCACTCCCTGGCATACTTTTCTGTAATCCGGTTCTTTCATTTAAAGGTTATTTAGACAACTGAAGAGAAATTTTTTTTAGAGAAAAACTGGAGGTCCACTTAAGGTTTTCGATATAACTTTGGTTAATGTTACTCGATCGGTACGTAATAATTACGAGACTTGCTATTACTGATTTATGATAATAATATGATGAAAATCATTCAGATTATAAACAAATTATTTTAAAAAAAAATTTAACCAAATTTTTTGTCATTTTCCAATATTTGCAATTTTTATATTGTATGCATAAACATAAGTAAACTAATTAGTGTTTCTAGAAGTTGTGCCTGTTCAGTGCTTCCATACTCATTTGCATAAACAACATTTTTCCACGATGATGGAAAATAATGGCTTTTCTATTGGAACTACCGAAATTGTTCCTAAATTTGCAAAAATTCGCAAACTATAGCTAATATTAAAAAAAGATTAGAATATTTGGAACCAGCGACCTTAATGCACGCCAGCAATATTAATGATGTTCTTTACATTTTTTGACTATAGACCAGTGCAATTATCAAAGAACAATTAAAATTTTATTAAAAAGAGGTAACTTTGAGATTAACGATAAGCTAAAGGGCTGCGAGAAATGATATTTGACTTTATCTTTTGCGTTAACGGATTCATTATCTAATAATATGCCCCAAACCTTTTTGCTGAACCCAGAATTTTTAACAAGAATTGGTCTTATTCGAAAACAGCTTTAACATTTGATGCAACAAAATCACTGTTCCCTCGTGTTATTATTATTATTGAAAGAACCTTAACAATTTGTTCTAACAAATCGTTTCTTAAAATGTACCTACGAGATGGATTTTTCGTATTGTACATATTGGAAAAATTCATGGAAAATTTGCTAAGTGAAACAAAAAAATTTTAGGAAAAAAGTAGAAAAGTTGCTAAGTCACAAAATTATCTACAAAATTTGTAAATAAGCAGATTTTTTATAATTTTTTTTTTAATAAAGGGTAAATGAAAAACGCGAAACATTGCATTCAAAGTTTTGCAAAATACTTAAAGAAAATGACTTAGGAACGTTTTTTGTGTCTCCTGTACAATTGAAAAAAATGGACTTAGCAACTTTGCACTCTAAGCTAGCGATATATACATATGTACCCTGCAAGAACAGTGACTATCATTTGACAAATCCTTTGAGTGGCAAGACTGATATAGATTTCTGTCACTGGCTACCTACAAGTTTCTATCAAGTTCGAAAGGGCAGTGTGAAAAATCTGATGTAAACATTTGTGTACATGTGATCTTCCATCTTCCTCCAACTTATGGCCTTATTTAATGGTCTCTTTTTAACCAACGCAAAATTTGCAAATGTGTTAGTAGGATAAATGAGAATGTGTTAGTTTCCATCACACAATTCTTGTAGGGTAGGTACTCGTACCCGTCATGCGTCGCTTTATTTCTTTTTTTCCCTTCCCTATGCTACCTTTATCTTCCTTCTCACTCATGTAACGTTTACAGTTTTAAAAATTTCACTCTCCAGTTTTGTGATACCGCCGCCTAAGAAGTTTGACTTAAAAAAAGAAAAGATACGATTCCTCTCCTTTTCCTTGTAGAATAACATATTTCATCGGCAAGAAAATCTACGATATGAAGTTATCAGCCTGCCTGATTTGAGATGGATTTGGCCTAATGCAAAATAATATTTGAGTGAAGTTGCCACATAATATTTTATAGAGAAAATAGAAACTAATTAAATGTATATATTAAAAAACCCGTAGATGTTTGTTTGTATGCCGTTTAGGTGGCGCTGGAGTTGAGACTTCTCTACATTTTTCATTCCTATTCAGAGCATGTATTAGCCACGTAAAAGGAAATATTTTGTTCGAAAATCATCCCAACTAATAAGATAGGATTCATGATATCCAATTACTGTCCAATCCGATTTAAATTCTGAACATATATTAGCCATATAAATATAAATATTTTTATTTTAATTATCCCTAAAGTTGCCCTGGAATCGATATATCCCATAAACTNCAATCCGATTTAAATTCTGAACATATATTAGCCATATAAATATAAATATTTTTATTTTAATTATCCCTAAAGTTGCCCTGGAATCGATATATCCCATAAACTGTATTTAGTCCGCTACGAATTAAATCGAGAACATTTATACATACATATATTATAATATTAATTTTTACCACGCGTTATTTCCCTCAGTGTACTCAATAAGTACTATTGAGGTCAGATTGATTCAAACTCATAACTAGATATTGTTTGAAAAATCATTGGTAATTGCATGGCTCAAATTTTTCATAATTTGCTGTCTTATTAAAGTAATAAAAATATTAAATAATGCTCTTAATGACAAAAATATTGATGTTGTTTAGTTATTCGCTTAACAAGGTTTTTAGAACTAAATTAAGGTGAATCGAATTGAAAATATTTTCTGATATTATATCGAAAGACCAAGCTGTCATCATTTATACTTATCCCTAGCGTTGCCAAACTCTCGAGTAATCTCTTACATCCCTACACAGTGCTAAGCAGTTGTTACCAGGGTTCATATTTGCACACACATGCGCAGCATATCATAACATTTTACGCTCACGAACGTGTGCCGTGCATATAACAAATTAATGTTCACAGCACATGTGTGTGCCGTTTGGTAAAAAGAGCAGGCAAATAATTTTTAGTATGTTTTCTGTCATATAAAAAACAAACAACATATCACTTTTTATTGAATTGTTTTATAAAAAACTAGCGGTACCCTGCCACGCTTTGCTGTGGTATATTCCTGTTACCTTCTTGATAAATGATTAACGAAACAAAGCATACGTTTCATATACACAATATTTTTCGTATTTCTACGTAGNTTGTTATCTTCTTGATAAATGATTAACGAAACAAAGCATACGTTTCATATACACAATATTTTTCGTTTTTCTACGTCGATATCAAGGCTATCTTTTTCGCCGACATGGGAACACGCAACATACATTTGTCCATATGAGAAGCAATCGGCATCTGAATCTAAACCACACCTTTCTAAAGACTGACCTAGAGCTTTATTGATTGTGAACTTAAATTTTCTAAATTAAATTGGTGTTTCGGTCGAAATCATGGGAATTCGAAGGCTGAGAACATCTTCACCTTGGAAAGGCCACGTTAAAATCTTAGCTAAGTTCTTCATCCATTTCTAAACTGCGAGTCGCGTGCCGTTGCAGAGTTTTGGCGAATTAATATTCCGCAACATGATAATTGGCACACCTATTTTCAATTTCAGCATTTGGGATCATTCCGTTGGATAATTAACTGCTTCATCTGTTTCCACAACTGTGTTTAACAACGTATATGTTATTTCCTCACTTTGAATGCTGGATTGAATAGCATTATTGAGTTGATAGACATCCTTAATCTTCGCGGCAAGAATAACTCGTTCCCTGAGCCAATCGTAATTCCAATAATTAATTTGAATATTAAGAAGCATTCTTTCGATCAGCTCTCCTTTCGATGTTTCTAAGTTACAAAAGTTATGAGGCAATAAAATTCGTCCTGATCTCTCATCGACTCCCAATAGCTAGTAATTGTCGCGAGAATACCTCGGCTGATAGATCGTTCTGTAACTGGACACACATATTCGTAGTCAACTGCAATCTATGTTCGTGTTGCCACAATGTTGAATATTTCAGGCAAGCATTTATCTCGTCTGCTTGTGGCGATAGAGAAATTACAGGAAAGGTTTGCGTAAAATCTACTGCGAGCAATGCATTCCCAAGTGATTGATAGTGATGTCCTGAATTGTCGGTACCCAATACTTGAGCAAAATTTCGGTACCCAATATTTTCCTTTCGGTACCCGATACCGATTCGATACATTCGTCGTTATAATATACATGGGTGAAAATTTCTCTACTGGACTTCGGATTTCAGTCAAGTCGGAATTTTTGTGTGAAAATTTGAGGGTAGAGAGGCTTATAGATGTGAAAGGGATTCAGAGAATTTTTTGAAAAATTTTAATTTTTGAAGTTTTTATAAGCAAATATATTTTTAAGCAATCTTTTTTCAAAAACTCATTTTCTCTTAAAGTATTTGACGAAAGTTGATGAAATTTTTCTTGTAAGCATAGTGACATTAGAGCTTTGAAAAAAATATATTTTTTTTAATTTAGAATTTTTTTTTAAATTTAAACATTATAAATATTCAAGTTGCATTAAAAATATGTTCTCAATGACTGTTTCCATTTTGTTTATATTTTCGAAAACTGCATTTATTGAAGAAAATGTTTGTAAACAAATTTTTGTTAGATTTTTTCTGTTTATTACTTACAGCAACATTTGTCACTGCGCGCACCGCCTATGCGCGCAACGTGTTCACTAGAAAGCGCGTACAGGAGGAACTAATAATTGGCTCATATTTGCGACTTNCGTGTTCACTAGAAAGCGCGTACAGGAGGAACTAATAATTGGATCATATTTGCGACTTTTAACATTACCTTATATAATAATGATGGCATTTGTGGTATTTTTAAGGCATTTTTAGATTAAGCTTTGCATCGGAGGTATGTGTTAAAATAATCCCATTAATTAAATTTTTTTGGAGTTCACATACAACATTATTACCAGGGAACGGATTTTTAGGACCTAAGAACCTACAGAGAAAGGGAAACTGGGCAGGAAAAGGCACTAGAGGGCAAAATAAGACACTAAATAAAGACAAAACCGAAAAATATTAGAAAAATGCATTTATTTTAGAAATGTTTATTTTACAAGTAAAAAGAGAAAAGTTATGAACTACATAGTTTCATTATATCAAAAAATTTTAGTTTGAATCTTTTACTATTTCCTCTATTTGAGTTTTTAACTCGCAAAACTTTAATCCCTATAGTTGTAGTAACATTGAACCACAAGATGCATTTGAAGTTTTCTGGCAGCATTTTTATTAGATGTTCGCGAAGAAAAGCCTTAAATGTATTAAACGTGCGCTCGACGTGAGTTGATACAAGTGGCGCCCAATTTATATATGGAACGTTTAAAACTTTCATATCATCTGGAATAAGGGCTTTTTCCCTGCCCTTTACAACTAAATTTAGTAAAGGCGAATATCTTAAAAAAGGCAAAAAACGGCAAATTTAGATGAGTATATGTATATGGAATCAGGGAAAGCTAAATCGTGGTCATTCTTAATCGGATATACTCTATCTCTTTAGCAGAAAAAAGGCAATTTCCATAAAATCCGTTCCCTGATTTCGGAGTTATATATGCATAGGTGCACTTTTTATTGCATTTTTAAGATGTTTTTGAGGTTAGGTTAGGTTAGTCGGCCGCTGTGGTGTAGTGGTAAGCAGTGCGCGCTTCCACTCCGCAGCACTTGGGTTCAAACCCTGGTCAAAGCAACATCGCAAAAAAATATAGAAAAAAGGTTTTTTTTTTTTAACAGCGGTGGTCCCTCGGCAGGCAATGGCAAACCTCCGAGTGTTTTTCTGTCATGAAAAACAGCTTCTCATAAAGATACAATCGCCGCACTATAGGCAAAACACGAGTTTTTTTTCAAAATCGTAGATCTTCGGTTAGAAAAGAGATAATGGTATCATAATTTTTTTATCGTGAAGATAAATGATCATATAATGTAAGAAAACTATAGAGAAGTTACAACAACAATAACTTAACCCTCAAAATACAGTTCAAAATGTCACTTTTTTTTAAGTTTTGGAGTTTGGCTCCCATTCTATTTGAAAACTATATATTTAATACACCATGAGCACTGTTTCTGAAAGATTTCTCTTTATTTTGTCTTAAGACTCGATTTTTGGGACATCGAATGCTGTACCCGAGTGGCCAGATTGGAAAAAGAAAAGCTTCCTTTAAACTCTAATAACTCGTAAACTATCATCTTTCACAAAAAATTTATATAACAAAAATGGTTATAGGTACTGGTCGATATCTTTACAAAAGTGCAGCATTTAACCCTTTAATGCAGAGTCTGGCATATATGAGACGCTTTTTAACCCATAAGGCATAATAGTTCTCAATATGTTTTCAGCGTACTTTTTATTTATTTTTATTTTTTATTAATTTTTATTTTTATTTTTTTTTATTTTTATTTTTATTTTTATTTTTATTTTTATTTTTATTTATATTTTTTTTTATTTTTTTATTTTTTTATTATTATTTTGCTATGGAAAATTTTCTGCGATTAATATCTAGATGAGAAAAACACGTTCAAAAGCATATTGAGAACCTTTTTGCTCTGCCCTGAAAGGGTTAAAAGGCGTTTCACATATGACAGACTCTGCACTAAAGGGTTAAATGCTGCACTTTCGTAAAGATTTCGACCAGTATAACCATTTTTGTTATATACATTTTTTTGTGAGAGCTGATAGTTTACGAGTTATTAGAGTTTAAAGGAAGCTTTTCTTTTGCCAATCTGGCCACTCGGGTACAGCATCCAATGTCCCAAAAATCGAGTCTTAAGAAAAGATAAAGAGAAATCTTTCAGAAACAATGCTAATGGTGTATTAAGTATAGCGTTTTCTAGTGGAATGGGAGCCAAAATCCAAAATTTCAAAAAAAGTGACATTTGGAACGGTATTTTGAGGGTTAAGTTATTGTTGTTGTAACTTCTCTATAGTTTTCCTATATTATATTATGATTTATCTTCACGATAAAAACATTTTTGTTCCATTATCTCTTTTCTGAGCGAAGATCTACGATTTTGAAAAAACTCGTGTTTTGCCTATAGTGGGCCGTTCGGAGTCGGCGTAAAATTGGAGGTCCCTCCGCTTTGTGTGACAACAGCAAGGCGCACGCCACAAGTTGGAGGAGAAGCTCGGCCAAACACTAACATATGTGTAAGCGCCAATCTATTATTATTATTATGAGGTTAGGTTTATATGGGAGGTATGCTTTAAAATAAATCCATCTCGCCAATTTTTCGTTTTTTTCTTGATTTGTCTCCATAGACGTTGCACACGGAACATTGAGGTTATACGCCGACTCCTTCTATTTTTCCAAAAAAAATGTATACGGCTGTACCACCGTACGACGTTGAACACTTGAACAATCACAATAAAAAAATTATTAGACATAAAACTTCCATACTTATGGTTGGTTGACGGCGCTAGAACCATGCAGTTGCGTGTGAATTCCAAAAAATGGACTCGATAAGATTATTTTAACACATACCAAGCTTAACCTAAAAATGCCTTAAAAATATCACAAATGCCATCATTATTATAAATATAAGATTATGTTAAAAGTCGCTAATATGAGCTAATTGTTAGTTTCTCCTGTACGCGCTGTGAGAAATGTTGCTGTAAGTAGTAAACAGAAAAAATCTAATGAAATTTTTTTTACAAATATTTTTTTTTCAATAAATGCAATTTTCGAAAATATAAACAAAATGGAGAGCACTTATTGAGAACATATTTTTAATGCAACTTGAATATTTATAATGTTTAAATTTAAAGTTTTTTTTTCTAAAATATAAAAATATATTTTTTTAGGCTCCAGTGTCACTACACTTTCAAAAAAAAATCAACTTTCGTCAAATACTTTAAGAGAAAATGAGTTTTGAAAAAAGATTGCTTAAAAATATATTTGCTTATAAAAACTTTAAAAATTAAAATTTTTCAAAAAAATTCTCACAATCCCTTTCACATCTATAAACCTCTCTACCCACAAAATAACACGCAAAAATTCGAACTTGACTGAATCCGAGGTCCAGTTGAGAAATTTTCACCCACATACGTTTGAAGTTTCCGAAAAAAATGTCCTTACTATTTTATATTACATCGTCAAAGCAAAAAACAAAACCTACAAATAAGCAATATGTATGTTAGTATTTCAGCCGTCTTGTACTTATCGCAACAGTCTTACCAACTGCAACAATTCTTGTGGCAACATTGTTAATTCGCAATACTTATGGCAACTCTCTTTTCATATAATATTTATTTCGATTTGCATTGTGGTTGCCGCTGTGGCAGAGTAGTTAGAGGCGCGTACTACCACTGCTTGGGAGCCGGTGCGATCCCTGGTCTGAGCAACAGTTGAGTGTATTTCTGTCTAATTTGAGATATAACATCAAGACACACACCATAAATTGGAAGTGAAGGTCGGCCAAATACTTAGCAAAAGTGTAAGCGCTAAAATGTTAATATTATTGTTACGACGACCGTTCCTTTACTTTCAAAAAAGGGGGCAGATATTAATCGAGCGACGAGAGCGTTCAGTTCCAAACATGTGGAAAAATATACCTCTTTAACCATATGTTAATGAGATTCATAAAAATTTCAACGATATCTTAACAGCTTTTATTCCATATTTGTGGGTCTTATTATAAATTCCAATATTTCGGTCTCCAAATCGGTACCGAGTATCGATCAATACTAAAATGCACCGACTCAGCACATCACTATTGGTTGAACGTTTCTACGCAAATCTCGCGATTTTGTATGTGCATTGTGCACTCATACTCTTCTGATGACTCTTCAGACATAGAAACGCAGCATTCAGCAGAAAGCTCTGATAATACACAAATTCAGGAGACTAAGAAACCATTGAATCAATTCAAATAACAGATACTACTTAGTAAGGGACGATTCATAATACATGAATCTCTCATTAATTTTGGTAGAACTAGGCATATTATTGAATATGATACGCCCGAAAATTTAATGACCATTCTAAAAGAATTTTTACAATCAAATATTGTAACTGCAATACATTGTACACCGGAGGACCTATATGAAATTAAGGCTAAATTAAAAGAAACATTTACAAATAAATTTTTGTATGCAAAAAATTTTCCCATGGATATATTAAATAGAGAAGATCAGGGAATAATAATTGAGCAAACGCATAATAGAGCACATAGGAGTTACGAGGAAAATATGAAGCAAATTTCTACTTCATATTATTGACCTGAAATGCATAAACAATTTAAGCAATACATCAGAAATTGTGAAATTTGTAATAAAAATAAATATGATAGACATCCACAAAAAATACCAATAGGTGAGGTTCCCATACCTAAGGAGGAAGGAGAACAGGTTCACCTGGATATATTTTTTGCACAAAACTTAAAATTTATCACATGTATTGACGCATATTCCAAGTTTTTGGTTATTAATCAAATTGAAGATAAAATAAATTTGGAAGAAAAAGCGTTGGAAATATTACAAAGTTTTCCTAACGTAAAACGAATAACCATTGATAATGAACCAGGTTTCACTACAGTACAATTTAAAACTTTAATGCAAAGGTTGCAAATGAAATTTATTTTTGCAATCCAAATCATAGCACCACAAATGGTCAAATTGAAAGAGTACATTCAACAATAATTGAAATTTCACGATGCATGAAACAAGAGTATAGATTGATCAGTTTTTCAGAATCAATATATAGAGCAGTACATCAATATAATAAAACAATACATTCAGTAACTGGTAAAAAACCATTTGAAGTCCTTTATAACAAGATTTCTCATGATATATTACCATCAAAACTTTTATCAGCACAATCAAAGATGCTAGACAGACAAAATAAAAATAGAGTTCGCAAAATATATTTATGTGGTGAAATTATTTATGGAAAAATTAAAGGTGAAAGGAATAAACTGAAGCCTAGGTACAAGAAACAGGTAGTAAAAGAGGATTTAGGGAATAAGGTTAGAATTAACCAAAGAAACCGAATAGTGCATGAAGATAACATTAAATCTTGATTATATATTTTTAGAAAATGCTAATAATAATAATTCTGGCACTAATTGCTGAAACAATAACCGATATTGTAGACTATACAAGGGAAGATTAT
>NW_016158650.1:65290-94261 GCF_001687245.7 Rhagoletis zephyria
CTTTCAAAAAAAAATCAACTTTCGTCAAATACTTTAAGAGAAAATGAGTTTTGAAAAAAGATTGCTTAAAAATATATTTGCTTATAAAAACTTTAAAAATTAAAATTTTTCAAAAAAATTCTCACAATCCCTTTCACATCTATAAACCTCTCTACCCACAAAATAACACGCAAAAATTCGAACTTGACTGAATCCGAGGTCCAGTTGAGAAATTTTCACCCACATACGTTTGAAGTTTCCGAAAAAAATGTCCTTACTATTTTATATTACATCGTCAAAGCAAAAAACAAAACCTACAAATAAGCAATATGTATGTTAGTATTTCAGCCGTCTTGTACTTATCGCAACAGTCTTACCAACTGCAACAATTCTTGTGGCAACATTGTTAATTCGCAATACTTATGGCAACTCTCTTTTCATATAATATTTATTTCGATTTGCATTGTGGCTGCCGCTGTGGCTGAGTAGTTAGAGGCGCGTACTACCACTGCTTGGGAGCCGGTGCGATCCCTGGTCTGAGCAACAGTTGAGTGTATTTCTGTCTAATTTGAAATATAACATCAAGACACACACCATAAATTGGAAGTGAAGGTCGGCCAAATACTTAGCAAAAGTGTAAGCGCTAAAATGTTAATATTATTGTTACGACGACCGTTCCTTTACTTTCAAAAAAGGGGGCAGATATTAATCGAGCGACGAGAGCGTTCAGTTCCAAACATGTGGAAAAATATACCTCTTTAACCATATGTTAATGAGATTCATAAAAATTTCAACGATATCTTAACAGCTTTTATTCCATATTTGTGGGTCTTATTATAAATTCCAATATTTCGGTACCGAGTATCGAAAGTATTGCATACTCTCCAAATCGGTACCGAGTATCGATCAATACTAAAATGTACCGACTCAGCACATCACTATTGGTTGAACGTTTCTACGCAAATCTCGCGATTTTGTATGTGCATTGTGCACTCATACCAAACAATGATTTTACATTTTTGTAATAATTTTCCCATACCGGATGTTCTAGAAATATTGCACGTGGGAGTTTCGATGCGCTGTATGTTCAATGGCAGCTTAAGAGCTGAATGAGCAGAGCTTCCACCTGACAACAATATTGCATCTATTCCAGACGAAGCCAGAGCTCAGGCTATGTAATTTTTTGATCGAACCATTACCAGAATCAAACTGATAAGGAATGTTTTCCTAGCTCCTCCTGGCGCATCCAAGAATAAGGTCCCCCAACTCCGTCATTTATCATTTTCATCTTCTTATTTTGCGCTGTAACCGCATACGCGATTTTGGCCGAGTTCGACAAACCACTCCAGTCATTTCTCTCTGTGCCAATTGACGCCAATTGAAAATGGCACGTGAAGCCAAGTCCTTCTCCACGTGGTTTCTCCATTGCAGTGAGGGCCTCCCTCTTCCTCTGCTACAATCACCGGATTGCCAGTCGAATACTTTCAGACCTCGAACGCCGGTGCCCAATAGAACGACATAGCCAAGCCAGCGTAGCCGCTGTATTTAGATTCGCTGCACTATGTCCATTTCGTTGTAAAGCTGTTTAAGCTCATCGCTCCACCGTCTTCGTTACACGACGTCGCCAACGGGTGGAGGCCTATAAATCTTCCGTAAGGTCTCGAGTACTCCAAAAGCCGCCTGATGATGTTGTCATTGTTCAAGTTTCTGAGCCATACACCAGCTTGGGAATAATGAGTGACTCATAGAGTGTGGTTTTTGTACGTTGAGAGAGAACTTTTCTCCCAAAGCAGCACTTGTTGGCTAGAGTGGTTCTGCGTTGGATTTGGATGCCGACATTATTTTCGGTGTTATGCTGGTTCCCCAGTAACCGAAATTCTTTACTTTCTTGAAATTACTGTTTGTTTGATGACAGGAGATACTTCGTCTTGTCCTCGTTGATCACCAGACCTAATCGCTTCGCTTCGTTATCCAACTTACCCATAATGTCGATGTCATCGGCATCAGTGTTTCCACAAAAAATTACCATATTCCTCAAAAACAAATGAAAAATACTCAAAATCCGAACAAATTACTAAAAATTTTCTTACTACAGATGAGTATTGTGTACTACATACTATTTTACTTAAAGTATTCCTCAATAACAATTTTAAAAAATGTCCTCCCAGATATCTCAGAGAGATACTCGTTAACGGCATTTAGTGAACATTAAAGTTAAGTAAAGAAAAACCTTTACGATAAATAGAATAACGCCATGCACCTCGTTAGCAGATCTTTCAATTAGTCATCCGAAGTACATAAAAGAGCTTTCAAGATAGTTGCCGGAATATAAAGAGATTTGTCTTTCGAAGGACTGAGATGAGTTGAAAGACAGATGCCAGAATTGGCCTGTTAGTGGTTTCGGTTTTTTTAGCAAACAGATTCTCAAATTTAAATGATAAAAAGAAATTAAAAAACTAAATAAAATTAGTTTTTAAAACTTTAACAAGAAAATAAAATAAATAAAAAGGGAAAAATAAAATTTTCCTGCCCGAGGACTCGAACTCGAATCTCCCGAATGGCGTGACAGTGCTCTGCTCACTCAGCCAATGCGACTGTTGATATAAATATAAATATAAATATAAATATAAATATAAATATAAATATAAATATAAATATAAATATAAATATAAATATAAATATAAATATAAATATAAATATAAATATAAATATAAATATAAATATAAATATAAATATAAATATAAATATAAATATAAATATAAATATAAATATAAATATAAATATAAATATAAATATAAATATAAATATAAATATAAATATAAATATAAATATAAATATAAATATAAATATAAATATAAATATAAATATAAATATAAATATAAATATAAATATAAATATAAATATAAATATAAATATAAATATAAATATAAATATAAATATAAATATAAATATAAATATAAATATAAATATAAATATAAATATAAATATAAATATAAATATAAATATAAATATAAATATAAATATAAATATAAATATAAATATAAATATAAATATAAATATAAATATAAATATAAATATAAATATAAATATAAATATAAATATAAATATAAATATAAATATAAATATAAATATAAATATAAATATAAATATAAATATAAATATAAATATAAATATAAATATAAATATAAATATAAATATAAATATAAATATAAATATAAATATAAATATAAATATAAATATAAATATAAATATAAATATAAATATAAATATAAATATAAATATAAATATAAATATAAATATAAATATAAATATAAATATAAATATAAATATAAATATAAATATAAATATAAATATAAATATAAATATAAATATAAATATAAATATAAATATAAATATAAATATAAATATAAATATAAATATAAATATAAATATAAATATAAATATAAATATAAATATAAATATAAATATAAATATAAATATAAATATAAATATAAATATAAATATAAATATAAATATAAATATAAATATAAATATAAATATAAATATAAATATAAATATAAATATAAATATAAATATAAATATAAATATAAATATAAATATAAATATAAATATAAATATAAATATAAATATAAATATAAATATAAATATAAATATAAATATAAATATAAATATAAATATAAATATAAATATAAATATAAATATAAATATAAATATAAATATAAATATAAATATAAATATAAATATAAATATAAATATAAATATAAATATAAATATAAATATAAATATAAATATAAATATAAATATAAATATAAATATAAATATAAATATAAATATAAATATAAATATAAATATAAATATAAATATAAATATAAATATAAATATAAATATAAATATAAATATAAATATAAATATAAATATAAATATAAATATAAATATAAATATAAATATAAATATAAATATAAATATAAATATAAATATAAATATAAATATAAATATAAATATAAATATAAATATAAATATAAATATAAATATAAATATAAATATAAATATAAATATAAATATAAATATAAATATAAATATAAATATAAATATAAATATAAATATAAATATAAATATAAATATAAATATAAATATAAATATAAATATAAATATAAATATAAATATAAATATAAATATAAATATAAATATAAATATAAATATAAATATAAATATAAATATAAATATAAATATAAATATAAATATAAATATAAATATAAATATAAATATAAATATAAATATAAATATAAATATAAATATAAATATAAATATAAATATAAATATAAATATAAATATAAATATAAATATAAATATAAATATAAATATAAATATAAATATAAATATAAATATAAATATAAATATAAATATAAATATAAATATAAATATAAATATAAATATAAATATAAATATAAATATAAATATAAATATAAATATAAATATAAATATAAATATAAATATAAATATAAATATAAATATAAATATAAATATAAATATAAATATAAATATAAATATAAATATAAATATAAATATAAATATAAATATAAATATAAATATAAATATAAATATAAATATAAATATAAATATAAATATAAATATAAATATAAATATAAATATAAATATAAATATAAATATAAATATAAATATAAATATAAATATAAATATAAATATAAATATAAATATAAATATAAATATAAATATAAATATAAATATAAATATAAATATAAATATAAATATAAATATAAATATAAATATAAATATAAATATAAATATAAATATAAATATAAATATAAATATAAATATAAATATAAATATAAATATAAATATAAATATAAATATAAATATAAATATAAATATAAATATAAATATAAATATAAATATAAATATAAATATAAATATAAATATAAATATAAATATAAATATAAATATAAATATAAATATAAATATAAATATAAATATAAATATAAATATAAATATAAATATAAATATAAATATAAATATAAATATAAATATAAATATAAATATAAATATAAATATAAATATAAATATAAATATAAATATAAATATAAATATAAATATAAATATAAATATAAATATAAATATAAATATAAATATAAATATAAATATAAATATAAATATAAATATAAATATAAATATAAATATAAATATAAATATAAATATAAATATAAATATAAATATAAATATAAATATAAATATAAATATAAATATAAATATAAATATAAATATAAATATAAATATAAATATAAATATAAATATAAATATAAATATAAATATAAATATAAATATAAATATAAATATAAATATAAATATAAATATAAATATAAATATAAATATAAATATAAATATAAATATAAATATAAATATAAATATAAATATAAATATAAATATAAATATAAATATAAATATAAATATAAATATAAATATAAATATAAATATAAATATAAATATAAATATAAATATAAATATAAATATAAATATAAATATAAATATAAATATAAATATAAATATAAATATAAATATAAATATAAATATAAATATAAATATAAATATAAATATAAATATAAATATAAATATAAATATAAATATAAATATAAATATAAATATAAATATAAATATAAATATAAATATAAATATAAATATAAATATAAATATAAATATAAATATAAATATAAATATAAATATAAATATAAATATAAATATAAATATAAATATAAATATAAATATAAATATAAATATAAATATAAATATAAATATAAATATAAATATAAATATAAATATAAATATAAATATAAATATAAATATAAATATAAATATAAATATAAATATAAATATAAATATAAATATAAATATAAATATAAATATAAATATAAATATAAATATAAATATAAATATAAATATAAATATAAATATAAATATAAATATAAATATAAATATAAATATAAATATAAATATAAATATAAATATAAATATAAATATAAATATAAATATAAATATAAATATAAATATAAATATAAATATAAATATAAATATAAATATAAATATAAATATAAATATAAATATAAATATAAATATAAATATAAATATAAATATAAATATAAATATAAATATAAATATAAATATAAATATAAATATAAATATAAATATAAATATAAATATAAATATAAATATAAATATAAATATAAATATAAATATAAATATAAATATAAATATAAATATAAATATAAATATAAATATAAATATAAATATAAATATAAATATAAATATAAATATAAATATAAATATAAATATAAATATAAATATAAATATAAATATAAATATAAATATAAATATAAATATAAATATAAATATAAATATAAATATAAATATAAATATAAATATAAATATAAATATAAATATAAATATAAATATAAATATAAATATAAATATAAATATAAATATAAATATAAATATAAATATAAATATAAATATAAATATAAATATAAATATAAATATAAATATAAATATAAATATAAATATAAATATAAATATAAATATAAATATAAATATAAATATAAATATAAATATAAATATAAATATAAATATAAATATAAATATAAATATAAATATAAATATAAATATAAATATAAATATAAATATAAATATAAATATAAATATAAATATAAATATAAATATAAATATAAATATAAATATAAATATAAATATAAATATAAATATAAATATAAATATAAATATAAATATAAATATAAATATAAATATAAATATAAATATAAATATAAATATAAATATAAATATAAATATAAATATAAATATAAATATAAATATAAATATAAATATAAATATAAATATAAATATAAATATAAATATAAATATAAATATAAATATAAATATAAATATAAATATAAATATAAATATAAATATAAATATAAATATAAATATAAATATAAATATAAATATAAATATAAATATAAATATAAATATAAATATAAATATAAATATAAATATAAATATAAATATAAATATAAATATAAATATAAATATAAATATAAATATAAATATAAATATAAATATAAATATAAATATAAATATAAATATAAATATAAATATAAATATAAATATAAATATAAATATAAATATAAATATAAATATAAATATAAATATAAATATAAATATAAATATAAATATAAATATAAATATAAATATAAATATAAATATAAATATAAATATAAATATAAATATAAATATAAATATAAATATAAATATAAATATAAATATAAATATAAATATAAATATAAATATAAATATAAATATAAATATAAATATAAATATAAATATAAATATAAATATAAATATAAATATAAATATAAATATAAATATAAATATAAATATAAATATAAATATAAATATAAATATAAATATAAATATAAATATAAATATAAATATAAATATAAATATAAATATAAATATAAATATAAATATAAATATAAATATAAATATAAATATAAATATAAATATAAATATAAATATAAATATAAATATAAATATAAATATAAATATAAATATAAATATAAATATAAATATAAATATAAATATAAATATAAATATAAATATAAATATAAATATAAATATAAATATAAATATAAATATAAATATAAATATAAATATAAATATAAATATAAATATAAATATAAATATAAATATAAATATAAATATAAATATAAATATAAATATAAATATAAATATAAATATAAATATAAATATAAATATAAATATAAATATAAATATAAATATAAATATAAATATAAATATAAATATAAATATAAATATAAATATAAATATAAATATAAATATAAATATAAATATAAATATAAATATAAATATAAATATAAATATAAATATAAATATAAATATAAATATAAATATAAATATAAATATAAATATAAATATAAATATAAATATAAATATAAATATAAATATAAATATAAATATAAATATAAATATAAATATAAATATAAATATAAATATAAATATAAATATAAATATAAATATAAATATAAATATAAATATAAATATAAATATAAATATAAATATAAATATAAATATAAATATAAATATAAATATAAATATAAATATAAATATAAATATAAATATAAATATAAATATAAATATAAATATAAATATAAATATAAATATAAATATAAATATAAATATAAATATAAATATAAATATAAATATAAATATAAATATAAATATAAATATAAATATAAATATAAATATAAATATAAATATAAATATAAATATAAATATAAATATAAATATAAATATAAATATAAATATAAATATAAATATAAATATAAATATAAATATAAATATAAATATAAATATAAATATAAATATAAATATAAATATAAATATAAATATAAATATAAATATAAATATAAATATAAATATAAATATAAATATAAATATAAATATAAATATAAATATAAATATAAATATAAATATAAATATAAATATAAATATAAATATAAATATAAATATAAATATAAATATAAATATAAATATAAATATAAATATAAATATAAATATAAATATAAATATAAATATAAATATAAATATAAATATAAATATAAATATAAATATAAATATAAATATAAATATAAATATAAATATAAATATAAATATAAATATAAATATAAATATAAATATAAATATAAATATAAATATAAATATAAATATAAATATAAATATAAATATAAATATAAATATAAATATAAATATAAATATAAATATAAATATAAATATAAATATAAATATAAATATAAATATAAATATAAATATAAATATAAATATAAATATAAATATAAATATAAATATAAATATAAATATAAATATAAATATAAATATAAATATAAATATAAATATAAATATAAATATAAATATAAATATAAATATAAATATAAATATAAATATAAATATAAATATAAATATAAATATAAATATAAATATAAATATAAATATAAATATAAATATAAATATAAATATAAATATAAATATAAATATAAATATAAATATAAATATAAATATAAATATAAATATAAATATAAATATAAATATAAATATAAATATAAATATAAATATAAATATAAATATAAATATAAATATAAATATAAATATAAATATAAATATAAATATAAATATAAATATAAATATAAATATAAATATAAATATAAATATAAATATAAATATAAATATAAATATAAATATAAATATAAATATAAATATAAATATAAATATAAATATAAATATAAATATAAATATAAATATAAATATAAATATAAATATAAATATAAATATAAATATAAATATAAATATAAATATAAATATAAATATAAATATAAATATAAATATAAATATAAATATAAATATAAATATAAATATAAATATAAATATAAATATAAATATAAATATAAATATAAATATAAATATAAATATAAATATAAATATAAATATAAATATAAATATAAATATAAATATAAATATAAATATAAATATAAATATAAATATAAATATAAATATAAATATAAATATAAATATAAATATAAATATAAATATAAATATAAATATAAATATAAATATAAATATAAATATAAATATAAATATAAATATAAATATAAATATAAATATAAATATAAATATAAATATAAATATAAATATAAATATAAATATAAATATAAATATAAATATAAATATAAATATAAATATAAATATAAATATAAATATAAATATAAATATAAATATAAATATAAATATAAATATAAATATAAATATAAATATAAATATAAATATAAATATAAATATAAATATAAATATAAATATAAATATAAATATAAATATAAATATAAATATAAATATAAATATAAATATAAATATAAATATAAATATAAATATAAATATAAATATAAATATAAATATAAATATAAATATAAATATAAATATAAATATAAATATAAATATAAATNCAGGAATGGTAAATAAATAAAGGCTATAATTGAATTGAAGAGAGTTGGAATTGAAAAGTATTAAATTTTCGTAAAAAAATTAGAAAAATCGGAAACCATCGATATATCGATGTTTGCTGGCGATGTATTTTAGCATCGATGTTCATTTTTTCGATGCATCGAAACATCGATGTTACTCCCCAAAATTTGCATCCCTACGTGTATTACGATTGGCCTAATGGATGTGATTTGACAATATTATTATGCGTTAAAGCTTCATTCGGACATACCAGGGTTGATTTGTGCAGTGGTAAATCTCAAACCACTACCTGTCGAAATACCTTAAAAGCCAGTTTAATAAAAGCAATTTAATGAAGATTTATTGAAGATTCAATTTAATATAGAACCTGACAGAAAAAAATAATTTTTAACTTAAATTGCTTTCGTAAAACTGGCTTTTAAGATATTTCATCTCAGGAAAACAAACTTGTGCGTTGTTTTAAACCTCCTAATTGTCAAGTGAAGCGGATACGGTGGGCAAGTAGCTGCGGTGTTCCATTAGGAGACTCTTCGCGTGTGTGCGAACACCATTTTAGTGTTCAGTGACTTTATTTGTTGCCCATCACAGCCGAGTATTTCCAAGCGGACGCGTTTGTTCCCAGGTGCGTACCTCTACCATACATTTCCTCAATGCTTGAGTTATCTGAAGTGTCGGCCGTTTCTGAGGTGTCTGTGGGGACGAAGTTAGCTGTTGATGCACAGACCCAAACTGAGTAAATCTGCCATAAATAAGCACGACCGGATCCACGAGTACATTAACATACACATATAAGCAAACACCATGATACAATTTCGTTCCACTAAATTTACCGCTTTAGATCACCATTTACTGCTACAAATTCGACGTTCTGGTTCTTAACATCCCTTTTCCTTTTTTCATAATGCCATGTGAAAAGAGTCGTGTTTTTATTTTCCATACATATCTTGATTTATCATACGGAAATTAAGCATTACTGAATATGAAGAGAAAATCTCCCACTCATATACATGGATAGACCAAATTTCAAATGGTGATATGATAAAACCTAAACCAGAATTCCTTGTGTACATAAAGAAACTGGAAGTAATTTTTAATAAATTTATTGGAAAGGAATTTCGCATTGCAAAAATCTAATAGCTGAATTATTGAAGTTAAGTTCCGATGTAAATTAGAATTAGTAGAAGAAAGAATCAATTTTTTTTTTAATGTCGAATATACTCTAGAATTAAGTATTTGAATAAAAAAATAAATGCTCAAAAACATTGGGCTAATAAAAACAAGAAAATTGCCAAAACGGGTTTATAAATAATTGTGTTTCATTTAGTGTGTAATTTTGAGTAAGTATGCATTTCCACATTTACATACATTAAACGAAAATACAAAAACTAAAATGAAGCCGATTTTAATGTGATTTTAAATATTTTCATATTTACAAAAACTTTCATTTCATAGATATTGAATTTTATCAAATATGGTGCATGCATAACAAAGGGTTAATTTCTTTGTTTACGTTTTTTGACATTACAGTCAGGTATGAGAGAGCTCGACTGAATTGTCACTTCTACCTTGTTGAATATGCCTTGGTGATGCCACAAAAAAGAGCCGTAACTGAAGCCATACTTAAATTTTTCATTTCATAATTTTTGACTCTGAGAGGAAACCTCAACTAACTGATTTAACGATCATTAGTTAAGTGCCCGTTAGAGCTAATTTAAGAAACGTTTCTGAGTGCGGCTGTTAGAATAAAAATTAGTTTCATTCTCCAATTCATTTGGTACATTTTTGCTTGTGGCTGAAAAAAGTATCACCGTTATTTTTTATGCCTTGGTTGGTATATAATATTGCTGCAACTATATCAGTGCTGAATCTGGTCCTCAAGTTGGCCCTACACATTTTTAAACTACTAAATATACGTTCGGCCGCTGTGGTGTAGTGGTAAGCAGTGCGCGCTTTCACTCACCAGCACCTGGGTTCAAGCCCTGGTCAAAGCAACATCGCAAAAAATTTAGAAAAAGGTTTTTCTTAACAGCGGTCGTCCCTCGGCAGGCAATGGCAAACCTCCGAGTGTATTTCTGCCATGAAAAACAGCTTCTCATAAAAATACAATCGCCGTTCGGAGTCGGCGTAAAACTGTAGGTCCCTCCGCTTTGTGTGACAACATCAAGGCGCACGCCACAAATCGGAGGAGAAGCTCGGCCAAACACTAACATATGTGTAAGCGCCAATCTATTATTATTATTATTAAATATACGTTATACTGACGCATTAAAAAAGGGCTATATTAGTAATGCAGATATAATTTTTTTTTTCTAATTGGGAATCTTTTGAATATTTAGCAGCAAACGCAGATGGGCTTTAGAGCGGAAAACACCAGACAAGCGGCTTGTCAAACCAAGCGAAATATCCCTTTGCTTAAAGCTATTTATGTTGTGTATTTATAATTTGGCCAACCGTACTTCTTTCGGTAATACAGTACTTATTTTTTTGCTCTTGTACTTCGTACTTCGAAGTACAGTCAAATGTACTTCTTTGCGATATTTTGTACTTCAGGAGGGAGATTCTCTTACCAGGTAGCGACAATTTTCGGAGCTATATCACATGTTATAAATGTTTTTGCGTCAAAAAGTGCGATAGAGATTCGAAAATTGTCGCTAACTGGTCACAGAATCTCCCCCACTCCTGTACTTCTACCGATCTTCTGGCCGATCGTCACACGGCCTAGGCGATAAATTCGTTCAAACCATTGAAGTCGCTGGGGACCGATATCATCATACCTCCGCAGCTGCAAAGGGCTGTGAAGGTGTCATGCAATTGGTTGCATCCTATTTATGCGAACTGCGTCAGGACCGGGTATATCCCAAGGTTTGGAGGGTAGTCGGTGTTGCGTTCCACCCGAAGGCCGGTAAAGGCACTCATGTTTCCCCTAAGGATTTAAGGCCTATCAGTCTCTTCGTTTTTGCTAAACAAGCTTTTGCTATAAACGCTAGAGAGACTGATATACCTGTACACAAGGGCGCACCCAGGAATATATTTTGGAAGGGGTTTATACTTCTCAAAATTCGCTTCAGATAAAATGATCATTAAAGTACATTTATGCAAGTTTTATGTACAGTGTGTAATAAATAAATAAACTTTTTGAAGTTTCATAAATTGCATTTATTTACATAAAATTAGCAAAAAACTCAAACATTTGTAACCGACTTCGAAAAAGGGGTAGGTTTTCAATTCGTCGGAATAGTATGCTAACGCATAACTTTGGAGCACGTGAACCGATTTCAATAATTCTTTTTTTTTATCGGAAAGATGGTACCTCGTAATTTGAAATTACTTGTTTAATATAAAGTTCTATAAACACAAGATGCGCTCAACTTGCAAAAGTAATAAAAAAATTAAAAAAAAAGAGTTTTAATGTTCATTTTCCTCGATATCTGCTTTCTGGTTTTCGAATGAGATGGTGATTTTTTACGATTGCCTAATTTTTTTAATATTTCGAATACCGAGAAAATTAAGTGAACTTGAATTTTTGTTATGTAGGCAATTTTGGTGGAACGAATTCGAAGTGGGCAAATTAAATCTTCGAATCCTTGTTAAGGACATAACTCGTCGTTGTAAACTCTTTTAGGCTCAGTAAGTGAGTATGCATTGCATATTTTTAGGTTTCATTCGCAGTTAAACTTTTAAGAGCTCTCAAAAACAAACGAAAAATTCATATAAAATGGCGCACAAGAAATGGAATAGGAATTTTCTTCTATCAAAATTTCTTAAATCAATTTGCATCTCTCAAGAAAAAAATGCTCGTATATTTATTTCTTCAAGAAAATTTACAGCAAAAGCAAAGTGCTTTATAATAAAAAATATTTCTTGTGATTTTTCTTGAGAGCTGGCTTTGGGATACAGTTTGTATTTCAGGTTGTTAGCTTTAGGGGGGGTTTGAACCCCAAAACCCACCCCTTGTGTGCGCTAATGCCTGTACATAAGAAACGCGATTCCTCGTGACTGTCTTTCAAGAGCTCAATAAGCCTATTGCAAGGAAAGGTCGGTGAAGACTGTCCTGCACACATTGGTAAAGTGGTCATAGGAAACCTTCAAGCATGAAAATTATGCAGTAAGGGCCTTCTTCGAAATAGAGGGGGCCTTCAACAATGTCACTCCAGAGGCAATAGTCAAGTATATAGGGTGATCGCCTATGTCGATGATGTGGAACTTTTGGTTAAGAGAAAATTTATATACACCCTTTTTGATCAGGATCAAGGTTACCTGAATCAGGTAACTAGGTGGGCGATCAACGGCGGCTGTCGTCGAAGCGTAACATTGAGGAAAGGGTAGGAAAGGTGTCGGTTGCCTTGTACTGCTGTACGGAAGCTATCGGTAAAAGGTGGAGGCTCTCGCGCAAATTAATTCATTATCTCTAGGAAACTAGATTTAAGCCTATATTCTTTCCAGGAGCCCTTGTCTGGTGGAACTCACTAGAGAAGGCTACACTTGTAAAACAGGAATTAGCGGAGCATTAGGGACCACACCTACACTGGCGCTTAACATACATATGTTGAACACAGCGCCTGCGGATATTGCAGACTGACTTGTCGCAGCACGAACTGATATTATGCTAAGGTAAACCGGGTCGTTTTGTGACATAAAAAGGAAAAGAAGACGTTTCTCTGCTGCAGCAAAAGTTTTTATAGGGTTCTTTAAAACACGTTACCTCTCAAGGGCTAGTGATGGGGTTCTGACAGGTCATTGTTCAATTGGTATGCATGCGGTGAGACTAGGAATTTCAACTGATCCTTTTGTATCAGCTGTCAAGAAGATGAAGTGGAATCATCTCCACACTTTCTTTTACTTTTCTGAGCAAACACTGAGCTCTCAGGTATCGAGATTAGCCGCATTCGAAATTTCGTAATTAGCGCGCGGCGTTAACTTAACCCAACCTAAGCTGTACTTCTTTGAGCTATGATATAGTTGGTCACATTATGTATGGGGGTGTTTGAAGGTTTGACCAGCCATTTGCGGTAAATGTTCACAAATATCAAAATTTTTTGATTTTCTGGCCGCCATGTTGACGTTTAGTCAAACAGCTTTCGTTGTGTATAGTAAAATCGTCTCATTCGCAACTGAATTTTCACCGAATGAGGACGCAAGAGAGAAAACTCGAAGAAAACCAAACTCTTTTACATTGAGAACCGGAAGAAAACTAAAATTCTTTACTTGAACGAGTCATGTTTGTATTGTGTATGGCGAAATGGGAAATGTAGGTTTGAAGAATGTCTGACAAGCCGCTTGTGTGGTGCATTTCGCTCTTAATAAAACTTCGGTAAGCTTTTTGTTCAAAAATTCGCGGAGCGATTTATATGATCACTTCGTTTGAAGAGATGTTGCAAACTCCTTTTTCATTTGAACTGTTCGGCTTTTGGATAAGGGGAAACATTTAGAAAAATTTATCTAGTAAACTTTCCCAAACGCTATTTGTTTGGAACTAATTATGTAATAGTTGCCAATTCTCAAAAATATTTCCAGTAGTTATCTCTCTTAAACCTCTTTAATTTAATATCTATGTTGCAATATAACATTTATTTTATCAATTAAATTTAGATACCCGCATTGCAATATCTATATATATAATACGCGAAGGCATTTTTTGTTCAGGATAAAAGATCTGCACCGTTCGTTCGATTTTCAAAAATGGGGTATCAAATTAAAGCGCTTGGTCTGTAGATGTACAAACTGGTTTTATTTTTTCAAAAAGAGTTGCCACCTGTTGAACAATTAAATTCAAATTTTTTAATAATCAATACCATCAGATCTACTGTTCGCCCGAGTTTCAAAAGTGAGGTGTCAAATCTGTAGATGTGCAATAAGGTTTAACTTTTTCCAAAAGAGTTGTAACCTTTTAAAAAACTGTATTCAAATTATTTCACCCGAGTTTCAAAAGTGAGGTGTCAAATGAAAGGGCTCTGGCTGTAGATGTGCAATAAGGTTTAACTTTTTCCAAAAGAGTTGTAACCTTTTAAAAAACTGTATTCAAGTTATTTAAAAATATAAATCAATTATTACAAAACAGATATCAATCAAAATGGTTTTGAAAACCGTTGTTTCTTAATTTAACTATAGGAGGGTTGCCATCTCTTAAGACAGTTAAATTTAAATTGTTTAATAAGATTAAAGACTGGGTTTCAATGGAAATGGATTTGACTACTCTTTATTTCTGACCTCAAGCTTTATGAAATATTAAGATATGGGTGTCAGTCGACAGAGATTTATGAAAGCTTTAGTTTGCTAATATCTTTGATTAGGCTGGCTTCCTTTTTGAAAAATCGTATCGATAGAACTAAGTACATATATATGTATACTATGCGAGAAAGCATGTTTTGTGATAGTCCTTAAATTTGCACCGTTATTTCGAATTAAAAAATGAGCTGTCAAATCAAAGACCTAAGCCTGTAGATGTGCGATAAAGTTTTATATTTTTAATTAAAAACTTTTTTATCGCAATAGAGTGGTGTGAAATTTGATGATATTAACAACCTGCACTAAGCATGACCTCTCTTTACTGAGATTTAGATGAAATGTGGCACTTGGATTGCTTATAACTCTGATTTAACATTTGGAATATTTTTTAGATTTTTCAAATTCCATTTTAAACGCCATGCGGGTTCACTAGTTTCATTTATTTCATCAATTTGAATGAATTAAAATTGTCCAATAGGTGCTATATTTCCCAAAAATATTTCCAACAGATATCTTTCTCAAATATCTTAGTTTGATACGCATATTCTAGCATATAATTTATTTTATCAATTTAATTGAGTAAAAATTTTGAAATTGGTGGCAACCCTCCTCAAAATACTTTCCACTGCAAGCCCTCCTAAACTCTTTAGTATGATGCCCACATTGCAATATTTAATTTATTTCATCAATTTGATAGAGTTAAAATTTTGAAGAAGGTGGCAGCCCTCCTAAAAATATTTCCAACAATTATATTTCTTAAGCTTCTTTAGTGTGATATCCACATTGTCATATTTCATTTATTTTATCAGTTTAACTTAGTTCAAATTTGTAAATATGTGGCAACCCTCCCAAAAATATTTCCAACAGTAATCGATTGTAAACCCAATTAATTTGATAACCATATTGTAATATTTCATTTATGTTATCAATTTAATTGAATTTAAAATTTTCAAACAGGTATTACAGCGAACAATCCAAAAAAAAAATATTATTCAAATCTATTCAGCCGTTCTCTAGTTTTGAGGCCTGTTACAACCGAACACAACATTTATGTATATATATATATAGATAGAAGATGGGAGGTGCCACGCGCTCTTTTCCAATACCGCCCATTTTTCTCCATGAGTATGGAATTATTTCATATATGAGTAGTCCACTTGCAAAGTGCGCTATGTAAAATTTTTCCATTTTTAGTCTTTGGTGGGTAACGTACCAGTATTTAAAGTAGTTTCATGTCCACTTACAACCCAGTGCAAAATCTTTGTATATTCTGAAAAAACGCATCAAATATTAACTACTCTTGCAAAAGTCGCTATCATACTTAACTACAAACTTTCAAAAGTCTCCATCTTCTGATAAACTTAGAAAACTGCTTTAGGTCGTGTAGATTGGTAATGTTATTTTACATTATGTTATGCTATGTTATAATGTTCTTAGGCTGTTATTTATCAAAATTTTCCGGTAATAAAGAAAAAGATTCAATTTAGATTTTACTTGTTGACGTAGTCGTTTTTTAAATTTATAGCTTATTATCATAAAATCACATAACGCTGTTTGCAAGTGGACTACTCATATGTCTATAACAATTTCCGGTGGAGTGTAATAAGGCCCACGGAAATAACGCCCATGGGGTTTTTTTGCCAAAAAATGAGAAATAAATCCCATGGGCGTTAAATCCATTTCAAAGGGGAAATAGCGCCCACCAATAAAAGGCAATAAAACCCACGGGCTTTATTTCCTTTGCGAAAAGAGCAATAATGGCCGCGGAGTTTATTTCCCAAAGAAAAGGAAATAACGCCCGCTTGATTTATTTCATAAAAAAGGAAATAAAGCCCGTACGTATTATTTTCTCTGGCTTTATTTTATTCCATTTATGTATACAGGCATTCATTTGCATAAAATGTAACGTAATTTAAACGAATTGCTCTCTAATTTACATACTGTGTAGTTCAGCGTTAAATTCCCTTCCGCAGTATACGCATAAAATCTAATGGTATTTTTTCCAATATATGATAAGCTAATTATTGGAAATTAAAGATAAATTGTTACTGTCTTTTCGCCTTCAATGCGTTGCGCAACCGCGGGCCGCCGCGGATGAGCGCCAACAGGCTCAATTTCTTCTTAGAATAAAGGAAAACAAATATTTAGTTGAATGTTATCATATTAGTTATTTTTTATTTAGAAAAGGGGGTTTTGGATGTACATATTCTAAAATGGAGACAAGAGCCACAATAAAGATGTAATAACGCCCGCGGGCTTTATTGCCATATCGAAAGGGAAATAATGCCCACCGGCAAAAGGCAATAAAGCCCGCGCGCTTAATTTCTTTTTCTAGGAAATAAAGCCCATGCGCTTTATTGCGCTCCACCCCAATTTCCAAATATTTCAAGATATATACACCATGGAAATTTTAGTTTCAGTAGTGTTATTGAGCTTTGTACCACGATTTGTTTGTTAGGAAAATTGGAAAAACAACATTGCTTAAGCGGTAGAAGTTATAGCAGCTATTTCGGAGATCACCACATCTCCTCATCAGACTTCTTTTTTTTAGACTTTTCGCAGGGATCGAACCCGCGTCATTGATGTGCAAAGTCAGAAGCGCTAGCCACTGACCTATGCACACCCCGTAAGCTTTTGTTGCTAATCCATTCCTTATTAAACCTACTTACTATCAAGTGCAGCTGATTCGCCGCTATTTAAGCTTGACAGCGTGGTTGTTATTGTTAATTCCATACATGAAATAGATTCATTCCATAGTTTTTAGGGCAGGCTCATCCCAAACTACTTATTTGTGAATTTTTATTGTGGCGTATTAATATTTATTTCAATAGTGTTACTGAGATTTGTACCACGATTTGATCAGATCACCACAACCCCTCATCAGACTTCTTTTTTTCTTGACTTTTCGCAGGGATCGAACTCGCGTCATCGATGTAATCGTAAGCTCTTGTTGCTAATCCATTTCCTCATGAAAATTTTAGTTAGTATAGGCAGTGTCACACCCCGTTTTCCGAATTCGGGCACACAAACCATCTGCGTGGTAGCACGAATATGCCTTGCAAATTTTGTTGAATTCGGTAAAGCCGTTCTCAAGTTATAAGCTAACACCAAAAGCGTGTACTTATTTTTATATACATATAAGATAGAGGTGCCAAGCCCCCTCATTTGGGCAAACTTCACATAAACCATCTGCATCATGGCCCGAAAATGCAGTATAAATTTAATTTTTATATATAAGATTATATATATAAGATTAGAGGTGCCACGCCCCTTTTTCCGAAATCAGGAAAACTTCACATATACCATCTGCATGATAGCCCAAATATTCCGTATAAATTTTATTCAATTTGGTGAAGCCGTTCTCAATTTATAAGGCAACACCAAAAACGTGCAATCATTTTTATATTTTAGTTAGTACGGGTGGTGCTACGCCCCCTTTTCCGAAATCGGGCAAACTTCACACAAACCATCTGCATAATAGCCCGAATATGCTGCATAAATTTGGTTGGATTCCGTGAAATCGTTCTCAAGTTATGAGGTCACACCAAAAACGTGCACTTATTTTTATATATAAGAGATAACGATCTATAAAAAATTGTCTTTTAAAAATATATTATGTGCATGTGCATGAGCAGAAATGTGTACTGAAATCATCGGCTCACGCACATGTGCATGCGCTTAATAACAAACAGCACACACTTTGCTGTGAGCAGGGTTTTTTTTCACTAATGCACACAATGTATGAGCAATGAGTTCAAGTTGAATATGTGCTTGGCGTGTGCGTGAGCAGATCATGTGTGTGCATATACGAACCCTGCTTGTTACTCGGCGAGCGGCAAAAGAAAATTAAATACAAAAGAAAATTAAATAATATAATTGAAAATGTAATTCCTTAAAAGAATAAACAAGAAGGTTTACTCTTAATAGCGCATTTTTTACGCATCGACTGCTATGTTTTTCATGTTCAGGGGGTAACAACGAATCAAATTATTCTTTTACGCACCATATACATAGCTAGAATTACATCTCAATTCAAAAATATTTTTAATTTGGAGTTCACTTTCAAGAATTGCAATTAGAAGTCTGTTCCTCTTTTTGCGCCAGAAAGCAAACTTTATACTTAAAATCCTCTCAGTTCCTTCGTTTGAGAGTAGTATTAAACAGATCAATTAAATATGTATATTTTTTCAAACTGTGGAAACGTATGTACCACTATTTAAAGACTTCATTCATATATTCTCGGGGCTGAAATTACTTATTTCAACTACGAAAAAACTTTGAAAGGATAAAAATTCGCTAAAAGAGTATCTAAGACATCGAGATGTCTTATATGTAAAAGTCTTTTACAATGTCAGTAAAATTGAGAAAAATTAATTGTATGCTGTAGGCAAAAACCATTCAATTATTCAAATTTGCTGTTATTAAATCGAAAGATATTTTTGAGATAACTAAAACCACTCGACAAAAAAACGTCAGACCTCTTTCTAAATAAATTATAGTCCATAATATTAGCGCATCTGGTACGTAGCAGCACGGCGATATGCCCATAACACCATTGCTCTTTTTGTTGTATTAATCCCTTGCGCATCTCAAACATTATTTGAAACATATCAACTATAATTAAATTATTTTCTTCTTACTTTTCACAGTACGATTTAACCGTAGAACACATAACCAAAAAATACCACGTAAACACATAACCGAGGTACCCGTGTGTCCACTTAATAGTTTTTAATGGTTTAGAGACCTAATAGCAATTGTTATGGGTTCAAATCAATAGAGTCTTGAAATGAATTTATACTCAGGAATTAATCGACCGAAGCTGATTCTTTGCCGATTAGATCCTGAATATAATTTCATTTTAAGAACAAATGCTTTTATAAATATACTATAATAACAAAAGAAACACATAATCAAATAACTAACTAACAATACCAATTGCGATTATTTTGGACGATACTAGCCTCGGCATCGGCCGATTAATCGGTCGACGACAATCTATCTTCCAGGGCATATAAAAAGTAACATCAGGTAATCAAAATTTTTAATGGCTTTTTTTTACAGATTGAGTGCTGCAGAAGACGAGGTGTATATTCAGTCTCTTTTTGACACCATTGTGGACGATGGAGAAGTTTCTTTATTTTAGGACGGGTAAGAGCAGGGGCCTAATATAAAAGATGTCGAATTGTCTGACGCGGAAGTGTTTCCTGCAAATGAAGATTTAGAGGTAGCATTTATAGACAGTGAATCTGTCGAAAAAGATGAAAAAGAAGAAGCAGCACCAATGGTAGTGCGTATCCTTTCTGCAACAAGATAGTGGTCCAAGTCGATGTTTGACCTTCGGAATGTGCGTACGTCTAAAACATTGGAAGAGTGACTTTCACATGTCATAACATGTTGGATACAGCCACGTGGCTTGAAGGAACTTTTCTGAAACCTAGCACTCCAAACTGCCATTTTCGGGCCTTAGCGAAGTTGATCAGTCTCGGTCCGTTATCACTCATTCCGTCGTGAAATTTTTCGAGATCACCAAGCACGGTTCTGCTATCGGGACGGGGGCAGAACTCTCGCTTTGATTCGGATTTTATCGAGACGGTTGTCGACTAAGGTGAACGACAGTATTCCGCGAAGGAATCTCGCTGGTAGTCTTTTATGCGTCTGCCACGGTCGTCAGAAAAGAAGGGGTTCTCATCCGAGGCTGGGTCCAAAGTCCACCACACAACCCATTACGGGGGGTGTGACTTCTAAGATTAGCTCGCCTCCGAATGGGTGTTCAGTTGCTATTTCGTCTAAACACTGGAAGTCGTGAGCTGCAGGAACCGTACGAAGAATTATTCTTTTTTGCCACTGCGTGATCAACGGGGATTCAAAGGCTCGAGAAAGCGAGTAGCTGGACATTACTTCTTATTCTACGTACAGGAAATAAAGCGTAAAAACGTATGTGCATGGAACACAGGTGAAAAAGTGTATGCGCATCCTTTGTGACCGGAATAACTTGTATCTATATATATAAAACAAAGTCGTGTTAGTTACACCATTTATAACTCAAGAACGGCTGGACCGATTTTTATGATATTTGTTTCTTGAAACTGTCTACCTTCCGAATAGCAGAATAACTATTAAAACACCCGCTAGGTGGCGATAAAGTCGAGTTATTAGTAAAACCCGTATTTATATTCCGATTCGCTCCATATTTGAGATATGTATTGACAATAGGAAAAACAATACCATTGCAAAAAAAAGAGCCGCCAGGTGGCGTTGGAGTCGAGTTAATACTAAAAATCGTGTTTATGGTTCGATTCGCCTCTTATTCGAGATATGTATTGACAATAGGGAAAGCAATACCATTGCAAAAAAAGAGCCTCCAGGTGGCGTTGGAGTCGAGTTATTACTAAAAATCGGGTTTATGGTCCGATTATCCTCAGATTTAAAATATGTATTGATAACAGGAAACATATCTATCTAACTAAAAATCGTATTTATGCTCGAATTTATTTTATTATCGAAATATATGAATTCACATGCCGATGGTCCTCTGCAATAACGACGCAACTCAAAATAAAAAAAATTAATCCCTTATTACTTTTAAGAGGCTAATGTCTCTAATCCTTGTCTAATCCTAACTAAAGTAAGTAGTGGAAGCGTTCATGGTAAAATTTTTGAATTTGGTACGAAAATATATGAAATCAGTCACATATTCATGGAGAGAAATTGGAGCTATTGGAAAAGGAGCGTGGCACCTCACACTGTATATCTCTGGAAATGTTCATGGTAGAGTACTGGAACTTGGTATGGAGGTACTATGTACATGAAATCAATCGCATACTCTTGAGAAAAATTTGAGCTATTGTAAATGCGCGTGGGCCCTCCCATACAATACGAATTTTTAAAACTGAATTTCTATGGAAGTCTTCATGGTACAGCACTGGAACTGGGTGCGGAGATATACATATGAAATCAATCGCATACTCATGAGGAAAAATTCGGACTATTTGAAGAGGGGGCGTGGCACCTCCCATATAAACCAAATTTTCACCGAAAACAGAAGTGTTCATGCTAGAGTACTGGAACTTGGTATGGGGATACTATGTATATGAAATCAATCGCATACTCTTGAGAAAAATTGGAGAAATTATTGAACTTGGTACGGAAATATATGAAATCAATCACATACTCATGGAGAAAAACTGGAATTATTAGAAAAGGGGCGTGGCACCTCATATACAAACCGAATTTTTAATAATGTATATCTCAGGAAATGTTCCTGGTAGAGTAGAAATCTATCGCATACTCATGAATAAAATGTCGGACTATTGGAAAAGGGAGCGTGGCACCTCCCATATAAACCGAATTTTTCATAATAAGTATCTCTGGATTTATGGTAGAGTACTGGAACTTTATACCAGCGTGGGACCTCCCATACAAGTCGAATTTTTCTTATTGCATATCTCTAGAATTGTTCTTGGTAGAGTACTTGAACTTGGTGTGGAGATATATGAAATTAATCGCATAGTCGTNCATTTAATGAAGATTTATATTTTTAATTGAATTTAATATAGAACCTGACAGAAAAAACTAATTTTCCCCTTAAATTGCTTTCGTAAAACTGGCTTTTAAGGTATTTCATCTCAGTCTATGTATGTATAATGTATTTCTGTTGAACAAGGATAGGAAATCTATTTTGAAATTGCCACCAACTATAAGATATAGTTTCTAGGGCAAATTCACTATAGATCCGGACCATTGTTGCCGCCGGGGACCTTCTTCATGGACATAACACTTTCGTTAGTTTATTTAAAGCGGCAAACGACCACCAAACCATAATCTTAGCCGATGAATTTGCCAATGGAAATCGTGGACTGTTGGAGAAAATGTTGGACCAAAATGATTAAATTAAAAATCTAATTATGGGCGGGACGAAGTTCGCCGGGTAGGCTAGTATTTTAATAAAATATTTTCATTTATGGCGTTTTCGTTTCTAACGAAAAATTTTACCTTCTCATTGCCCTCCCAGCACAAACACTAATCGGGCAATGAAAAGGCAACATTTTTTGTAGAAGCGAAAATGCCATTAAATTTAATATTCAAATTTTTTAATGTATTTTTAAAGATTTTTAATCAAAATTTTGCGACGAAACTATGAACAGCTTTTTATTCCCTAAGCTGTTCATATAAAAATTAGTGGAAACACGGGTAGCCCGGTTATGTGTTTGCATAGGTGTCGATTTTAGAAGCTTATTGGAGCGGTACCACAGAATTGAATTTCATAAATGACAACTAAAACGACGCAAAAATAATTAGGTTTCCTAGATCCTAAGTTTCAATGCTCTACAAGCAGTGGTACTTTAGCTACAGCAGTTCAAAATTGCTAGTGGGCACACTCCTACCCGGTTATGCGTTCTAGGGTTAAGGAAGTTCCAAAGTTATGTATAAGCCTTAAAAAAATCATAAAGTATTTTGCTTGTGTAAAATAATATTACACAAACAAAATACATGGCGAAAAGTTACAGAACACTGAGTTACGGGGTAACAAGCTCGGTGGAAAGACCCCTAATACTTATATGCTCAGAATTGAAAATTCAGTACATATTTTGAAAAATCAGGACATTAGCGTACTGATTGAGAAAATTAATAAAATCAGCACGAGATTTGAAAATTCAGTATTGTACTGAAAAATCAGTACGTCTGTGTAACGCCAGCTTTTGCACAGTGTGAATGTGTCAGTGTGTTGTGTGGCGGAAGTGAAAGGTAAAAGTAAATCCCTTGAGAACAAACGTAGTTTTCGTGCAAGGGTGTGAATCCTTGCTAACTCTTATACAGCTCGATAAAACAGTTGCTAGTCTTTGTGTGTGTGAATGTGTCGGCCTGTCAAATTAGAGCTTTTGAGCATGCGCGCGCGAATGAGGCGAGCACTTCGGTTAGCGCGATGGCCGGTATAAAAGGCCATTGCGGTAGGCCAACGGAACCAATCTCAAAGTTGCGGTGAAGAAAGTGTTTTTGTTAAGGTGTCTGTGCGCCGATCTGTAAAAACGTTAAAGAACGGCCAAAACGGAAAATTTAAAGTTTAAAGCGGTCCAAAGAACCGCCAACCGTGTAGTATACCTGAAGCAATTGGAATCCCAGATCACTAGCAAAAGGGAGAAATATATCGCTAGCTAAGCTATGAGCATCCTGGCATATAGAACCTCGCCCGCACCGAACCACATCCGCAATAAGCGCACACTCACACGCGCACGCATACGCAAAGGAAAAGTATAACAGCAACAACAATAACATCTGCAGCCGCAAAGTATCTGCGTGGGTACGTGCATAAGCCGCGGTACGAGCGATAGGCGGAGTTCACCCAACGCTCTCCGTCGTACCAGAAACGCCCCAATAGGCAGGTGGGTGTCGCTACACCAACTGCGGCAGAACGTAAATGGGCCGGCAACTCACGCATTTGCATACTACTTGCCAGGCCGACACCGCAACAAAAACGTATAACTCCGGCATCCGAAGACCCAGGTGGAGTTGGATCCTTGTCAGCATATCTATGCGTATAAGCANCTTTGTGTGTGTGAATGTGTCGGCCTGTCAAATTAGAGCTTTTGAGCATGCGCGCGCGAATGAGGCGAGCACTTCGGTTAGCGCGATGGCCGGTATAAAAGGCCATTGCGGTAGGCCAACGGAACCAATCTCAAAGTTGCGGTGAAGAAAGTGTTTTTGTTAAGGTGTCTGTGCGCCGATCTGTAAAAACGTTAAAGAACGGCCAAAACGGAAAATTTAAAGTTTAAAGCGGTCCAAAGAACCGCCAACCGTGTAGTATACCTGAAGCAATTGGAATCCCAGATCACTAGCAAAAGGGAGAAATATATCGCTAGCTAAGCTATGAGCATCCTGGCATATAGAACCTCGCCCGCACCGAACCACATCCGCAATAAGCGCACACTCACACGCGCACGCATACGCAAAGGAAAAGTATAACAGCAACAACAATAACATCTGCAGCCGCAAAGTATCTGCGTGGGTACGTGCATAAGCCGCGGTACGAGCGATAGGCGGAGTTCACCCAACGCTCTCCGTCGTACCAGAAACGCCCCAATAGGCAGGTGGGTGTCGCTACACCAACTGCGGCAGAACGTAAATGGGCCGGCAACTCACGCATTTGCATACTACTTGCCAGGCCGACACCGCAACAAAAACGTATAACTCCGGCATCCGAAGACCCAGGTGGAGTTGGATCCTTGTCAGCATATCTATGCGTATAAGCACTTACGTCACTAGCATTTGGGCCAAAACAGGTGGCGGCCTATGAGGAGCCAACAGCGAACAGCTGATCCATCGGGGTACATAAGTACATAGCGAGAGCGGGTCAACGACCGCCGGAGATGTGGTGACCGATCCATAATTGAGAAAGTGGGCCATAGTGGGAGGTATGTAAGTCCGTCAAGAGAGGGAGAACAGGGAGAACACCATAGGAGGCTATCGACGCCAGCATAGCGGAGCACTGCAGTTCACCATCAGCGTCGCCACGCGGCGCCGGCGCCACGGAGCATCGTCAGTACCACCGGTCAACGTCAACATTGCCAACAACCACCAGCGCCGCCAGTAACGGAGTAGCGGAATACATTTGTGATATTAGGCAGCCTATTCTGCATACATAACTTTGTATTATCGCATGAGATAAAAATTGTTATTGATAGTTTTTTCACGTTAGTTTTAGGCATCTGCATTTTTTTGATATACCTACATATATAATTATATGAAGGTCCGTAAATGCGTACTAGTTAGGAACCCACCTTTACATACAGGTATATACATTTATAGCGCACTTTTGTTCGTGGCCCATACTATTGAGAATTTGGATTTTTTTTTGCTTAGCGTTAAACTCGGTTGTGGGTTTTTGTGTTTTTATTTTTTTTTTTATATTATATTTTTTTATATTTTATATTTTTTTTTCGTACATACCTAGATGATTTTTTCGCATGCAGGTTAAGTTTTTTTAGTTCAGCCTTAGGTTTTTTTTTATTTCCATTGCCGCCTTTCTTTTAAAGAGTTTTTATACACCCTTTAGTCACTATCACCTGCTTTCTTCGCGTAAATTTTTTTTTCTCAACAACCGCGTTTTCTTGCATAAATTTTAATTTTGCTTTCGGCTTCTAAAACTTTAGCCAATCATTAATTAGTATAAAAATAGTAAATCTCCTTAGTTTTGCGCGATTTAATCGGAACGTAAGCAATCGACCACCGCGTGTTCACTTTTTTTTGCTTCTTATGTACTAATCTCCGTTTATATGTGCACTACTTTTGGTTTTTTTTAGTCATCTATATATTAATACGCTAACATAAATTTTGTCTCCGTTCGTTTGGCGATTCTACCGAACCGATTTCGAAACCAAGAACACCGTTGGAAAGGTATTTTTCCGTAGATGAGCAGAGTTTTTATAGTTTCACAATTGGGTGAAAACTACGGCCAAAACCGTCGTTTAAACATTTTCGAATTGTGTAAAGATGTTGCTGCAACATGTTCAATTTGACATGTTTCGCATGTTGTTTCACTTCACATTCGAAATTAAGCTTTGAAATAACGATAAATTTGAAGATGAAGAAATAAATTATAATGATGAAGTCAAAAAAAAAAGAAGGCAAAAGTGAAGATAAAGTCGAAAATGGAGACAATGACAGATAAGAATTAGGGTAACTGAAAGGGTAAGAACATTTCTTAAATTTATGAAGTGAAACTTCTTTAGTGGCAGTTCGTTGGTTGGGAGTAAATTTGTCAAATTCAAGGGGAATAATGCACATGGACAGCGGTTTAGCGGTTTGAGAATAAAAACAAAAACAAAGATGCCTAGAGGTACAGGCAAAAACGAAGATCAAAGTAAATTTAAACACTTTAAGGTAAAGGTGAAGAGGAATATGCAAAAATAAAGATAAATATGAAGAAAAGTACGAGGATGAAGATCGCTATTGTTATCGATATAAAACTCGATATTTTTATCGATACAATAATGGATATTGTTATCGGCATAATAATCGATTAAATAATTGATTTTGCTATCGATTTAGTCATTTATATTGTTAACGATATGTACAGTAATCGATACTGATGATTGTTATATTTAACGATGAATTAATCGATTTAACAATCGTTGTATTTTTCTATATGTTTATGGATATTGTTATCGGTATTTTTATCGACACAGTTATCAACAGGGTTATCGATATACTAATCGGAACATGGAATGTGATCACACTACATGACATCACATCACATTTTATCACATGATATGAAGAGACATCACACGGTATTACATCACATAATATGATATTACATCACATAATATGATATCACATCTCACGATATCACGTGACATGATATTATATGATATGACCTCACATTATATGGCATGACATCACATGACTTGACATCACATGATATGACATCGTATGATATGATATGGCATTACAGGACGTAGCATCACATGATATGACATCATATGGTATGACATCATATAACATGACATCAGAGGATATGACAACACATGACATGACATCTCATCACATTATATAAAATCACGTCACATCTTATCACGTCATCGTACCTCATCTCATCTAAGTGAATAGATAAAGAAAAGGATATAAGCAAAGATGTGAAAGATAAAAACAAAGATGAAGACCAAGGTAAAGTTACCG
>NW_016158650.1:94730-118261 GCF_001687245.7 Rhagoletis zephyria
TCAAAATGTTTAGATAGTTTTCGAAAAATGTGGAGATGTCAAAAGTAAAAATTTATAAAGGTATCCAAAGTTTTTACATATTTCAGTTATCGAAATTTATCGAGCCATCGAATTTCACAGTCATCGAAATTAGTCGAGTTAACGAATTTTGTTGAGTTATCGAATTTTAATGTTCTTGAAATTCATCGAACTATCGATATGTACCAAATCATTGAAATTTATCGATAAACTTGAATGTATCGGGTCAATTCCAAGTCCTGCCGAAGTCCTCCAATGACCTTCTCAGATAAACAAAAAATTGAGTTACGTTTTAGCAGAAGATTTTCCGGTTAGTTAATTTGTACCGTATAAGTTTGGCTACATGTTAAGTTAGAAAACCTCTCCAAGGCTTCTAAAACTAAAAAAAACTGTCGAATTTCGACAGTACCTGGCACTCTAGTTTTAGTAAAAAGGTGACCCGCTCGATGCCCGCAATCACGAGCGAGTGATTGAGCTGGCAGAAGTCAAAGGCTTACCCCCTAGCTTGGGCACTTGTATGTATGTATGCAAATTTTTTAGCTCTCCCCCGCACAGGTTCTCAACGGCATGCTGGTACCAACATCGCTGGAGCAACTAGGTGAGTGCATTTTTCTCAATTGCTAGATATATTTTATTTACATATATTGATATTTGCGTGCGCTAGCGCCTTCGCATCATAATATGTATATATATATATATATATATATATATATATATATATATATATATATATATATATATATATATATATATATATATATATATATATATATATATATATATATATATATATATATATATGTACGTACATATGTGTACATACTGAGTAGTGTGGATTCTGCAGTGTTTCGTCAGTGGTATGCACATACGTAGGTACATGGGTATATACATACATATTTATACATATAAGTACCTATATGAATATTTCGTGTTAACTCTTGAAGGGAACTAGAGATTGAATTTTTTTCTGAATTTTTTTCTGCTGATTCAAATAGAGATACCCTTCATCGAGTGGTCGCGCCAATTTATATATAATGTATATATTTTCGTTTTTTTAAACGTGAATTATTGCCAGATCATACTTTTTCCTTTTCAGTTTGCTTTATATATATATAGCTAGACAGGTACGAATATATTGAATTTCATTAGGATTAAGTTCAGCCCTGAATTCATTAGTTTTTTTTGCGTTACGACGTATGCGTTGGAATTATTGATGAAGTAATTTTCGCTACATGGAGACAGTACTATTGTAATTTTTGAGGTAGAAAGAAAGAATAAAAGAAAAAAAACAATTCTATGCATATGTGTCTTAAAGTTTTTTATAGGTAAAGGGCATATAGGGTGATAATGGAGCGCTAATCGGTGATTAATTTGGTGTGGGTGTTGTGCTTGAGCAACAGAGGGGACGTGGGGTATAGGCAAGATGACATAACTGACTTGACTGGGACTGACTGACTGACTGATGAACCATGGTCAGGAAAAGGGGGCGCTGCTGAAAAAAGGGAGTCATAGCAGCGCCCAAGGCTTCGTGTGGAGTACACGAAGGAGGGGAAGGTCGACTCCACCTGACTCGGACTGGTTCTCCTCTTTCGTTTCCGCCTCTGTACTTGTGTCTCTTTTTTCTCTCCAAATCTTGACATTCTAGGCATGAGTAGATTTTTTTGTTGATGTTGCAAAGAGGCAAGGCAGGTAGCGAAGTAGTAATTTAACTAGTTTCTACTAATTAAGTTGCCGATAATTAGATGATTTGCATTCAAATATTTTTAATTTTTATCATGGGGGGTTGTGGGGGGGCTGATAAAACATTGTACCATCAGTACTATTGCGTGGTACAGCATGGGTACCAACAGTCCTAAACTTACAAATAACAATAAAAACTTTTCATATCAATTTTTTATCATTTATTGGAAAAAATAAAAGTTTTGTAAAAAATAATATTCATTTCCAGGAAAAACGTTGTCAAAATAAACATAGAATTTTTAAGTTTCGAAAAATATGTATGAATTTAAATTATTTTTTAGTGTGATATTTGGCGAAGCACATCCTGCACAGTGGTATATTACATTTCTGGCAAATTTTCTTTGTTCTAGTTTGTGTTTTATCCTGGGCACATTTTGCGCAACGTCTTCGAGTTTAAATTTTAATTGGTAAATACAAAGAGACGTTGCCCAGTTCCCTCTGTCGTTGCGATAAACGGCCTGCTGACTGGGATCTGCGTACGGCTGCAGTTTTAATACCTTCAGATATTAATGACTCGGCTAGTGTTACTATGAACTCAATAATGGGAGTTTTTCTCTTCGGAGGTCGCAACAAACTATCCAAGCATTCACAGAAGAAAACATTACAGGCCGGTAGAAAACTTTTTTCCACCATTTCGTTGACTTGCGATCATGGTCATAAATGCTTGCCATTTGATCGGCGCAATCTACTCCACCCATTGCTTCTCTGTAAAAGTTTATATAGTATGGACATGGTACAGTTATTTTTCGCCCATATTTTAATATTTTACTGACTGTTGTCACTGTCGGCTTATGACAATTGCTAAGTACTAAAACTTCCTTTGTATCCTGCCATTTAACGCAAAGAAGGCCAGATGAGCTGACTCTGAACGAAGACTCGTCTCTATCCAATTTCTCGTTTATGTGTGGTAGATTTTTTCTATTTTTCATGCATGATCCTAAGGCAGAGTACTCTAGCGTCTCAAGTAGATTTACAGTAGTAAAGAATCTATCGAAAAATAGCGTCACATCACGTTCTTTAATTGAACTAACTAAGGCTTTAACCACACGTTCGCCTAAAGATCCATCGCATTGATTTTGTTCCCTTTCGTTGTATATATTGAAATCGTATGTGTACCCTGCCTCAGAGTCGCACCGCAGCCACATTTTTATCCCACGTTTTACTGGCTTAGGTGGCATGTATTATTTTAAGGATGATCTTCTCTTAAACTTCGTCATTGATTCATCTATACTCTGCCCAATACTATCCTGCTAGTATTTTTGAAATGTACCTTTCAAACACTGAACAACATCGTCGATGTAATAAGTTTTACTGCAATCAGTTCTGAGGAGATGCAAAATATAATTTTGATGCCAAAAATTTATAGCGGTCGCGAGATATTGCAGTCTTGATAGTTTGACCAATAATGTTTCAATGCCGGAAGTTTGTTATAAGACATAACAAACATACAGCCCAGCATAATTTGTATTTCTCCAACATCAGTCTTTAGTATATTTGGTAGTTTTTTGGCGGTTCGAAATTCAGAAATGCGGTCATTTGTACATTGTGCGATATACATGCACAGGCTTCGAGGAAACATCCTTTGAAAAATTTCGAATGGTGGAGAAGTACGAGGGATTTCTTGATTTATATTACACCCACGATAATCACTTATAATATGTTTAGGTATAAAATTTTCTTCAGGAGAAGACCACAACCTAAAGTCTGATGAGATGTGATTCTCATTATCTTCTTGTGCTTGATTGAATCCTTCTAATTCATACGGTGCAACTATGCTTTCAACATCTGACAGTTCACTATTGGACGATGAAGACGAACCAGATTCTGCGCCGTGCTAACCCAATTCCGGCTCATAATTATCATCACTTCCTCTTGAAAAATCAGTACCTCCATCACCGTCATCTGAATCAAGTGTTTCATCAATCAGCAGTTCGTTTATTTCGTCCTGGCTCAGTTTTTTTGACATGGAATTCCTTTATAAAAAAAAAGACGTGAGGACACTTAGTTATTGAAGAGAGGGACTGCTGGTACATATATGTACCAGTATAAAAGGCTACTGGTATGTATAAGTACCAGCTTATTTAAACTTCACAAACACAAGCAAATCCACAGAACTGTGTCATTAAATATACTTACACTTGTAAATATGATAAATATCTTCAATCTTAATACATTCTTTGGCACTCTACACTTTGTTTTTAAAGATTACTAGTCAGAAACCAAACACGTGACCGCACCTCTCGTTGTTTAAGTCAAAACTGAGCGTACAACGCAAGAGAAAATGAATTAATTTTTATATGTACCGTTAGACATAACTAAAAAGCCTGCTTTGGTATATTTTTTATTCTGTTCTAATGTGGTCTTTAGGATTTAGTCCATTATAAACATTTAGTGGTACATACCGTGTACCAGCAGGTTCGAAAGGGTTATCCTTATACAAAACCCTACAAGGTCAGAATTCCAGAAAGGAACTGTTGGAAAGCGATAATACTACAATTGAGAGTCCCAAGTATGGTATACAGACGGGTCGAAGATGGACGGCCGGAGTACTGGGCCAGGGGTACTTGGACCAAGACTCCAGAAAAGTCTACCAATAATCACATATATACATATCGCTACCTTAGAGTGAAATGTTGCTAAGTCCACTTTTTATGAACAATTAGTTTTTGATGCAGGAAGCAAGGAAAATTGAAAATGCACCGTTTCTGAAAGGATCTAACTACTTGTTCTATTTCTACCCGTTTTATTCCGTGATATGCAAAATTGCTAAGTCCAAAGTAGTCACAGAAAATTTGATAAGTCCAAAAAAATATGAATATTTTTTTACGCTATCGAATTCGATTTGTATTGTATTGTATTGAGTGCAACAATATTATTTTTGAATATTTGTATGGGGGAAAATAAAAGGCATTTGACCGTATTGTAATAGTAATATTATGATGTTTTAGGTCCAAGCCAATTGTTATTGGCCAAGAAAAATTTATTTAAAACTTATCCTTAGCCCGCGCAATTGAATCAAAGTGTATAAATTTTGAAAATGAAACTTTGGCTTGTAATATTTATGGAATGCGTTAATTGTTATAAACAGGACGATATATCAAATTAAGGGTTATTAAATTTAGTACCTCACGTTCATTTATCATTTTTCAATAAGTATACAAATTTGTAAGATATTAAACTAAAAAATAAGAAAACTATAACTTCCCCTTATGAATTTCCAATTCTTCATTACTTCAGCAACCAAGTGAAAAATATAAAAAAGCGAGACGAGATTTATTTCAAACGTTTTAATGCTTTCGGATGTTTATATAATATTAAAAGGACCGTGGACTTGGTCACGCCTATTTGGTCAGTTTTCTAGATCATGGTGAATGAAGTCAAACATGTATTGTCCAAGATTAGGAATCGTTTGATAAGTTAATAGTAGGTGCAAGCATAAATATAAGTATTTGCATACATTAACATAATACAATTAGGGCGAGAAACGCCCATTTCGAGTCCATTTTTCGTGGTTTCTAAATTTGCCGTTATGTGAAAGTAGGGGACGTGCAAAAAGTGTTTACTTTAGTTAATTCCATTATGTGAAAAAGTAACTGTAGGTAGGTAAATGCGATAGTCTTTAACATATCCTGGAAAATCCTTTTGAGGTCTCTCCAATTGGACGATATTGCTTTGCATTCAGCTTGAACGAAAAAAGTCACTCCCTGGCATACTTTTCTGTAATCCGGTTCTTTCATTTAAAGGTTATTTAGAAAATTGAAGAGATTTTTTTGTTGGAAAAAAACTGGAGATCCACTTAAGTTTTTCGACATAGCTTTGGTAAAAGCTACTCGATCGGCACGTAATAATTACGAGACTTGCTATTACTGATTTATGATGAAAATCATTCAGATTATAAACAAATTATTTTAAAATAAAAAAAAATGTTAACAAAATTTTTTGTCATTTTCCTATATTTGCAATTTTTATATTGTATGCATAAACATAAGTAAACTAATTACTGTTTCTAGAAGTTGTGCCTATTCAGTGCTTCCATAATCATTTGCATAAACAACATTTTTCCACGATGATAGAAAATAATGGCTTTTCTATTAGAGCTACCGAAATTGTTCCTAAATTTACAAAAACTCACAAAATATACCTAATATTGAAAAAATATTGGAATATTTGGAACCAGTAATATTAATGCTGTTCTTTACATCTTTTGACTATAGACCAGTGCAATTATCAAGAGAACAATTAAAATTTTATTGAAAAGAGATAACTTTGAGATTAACGCAGCTAAAGGGCTGCGAGAAATGATATTTGACTTTATCTTTTGCGTTAACGGATTCATTATCTAATAACATGCCCCAAACCTTTTTGCTGAACCCAGAATTTTTAACAAGAATTGGTCTTATTCGAAAACAGCTTTAACATTTGATGCAACAAAATCACTGTTCCCTAGTGTTATTATTATTATTAAAAGAACCTAAACAATTTGTTCTAACAAGTTGTCTCTTAAAATGTACCTACGGGATGGATTTTTCGTATTGTACATATTGGAAAAAATCATGGAAAATTTGCTAAGTCCAACAAAAAAATTTTTGGAAAAAAGTAGAAAATTTGCTAAGTCACAAAATTATTTACAAAATTTGTAAAAAAACAGATTTTTTTATTATTTTTTTTTTTAATAAAGGGTAAATGAAAAACGCAAAACATTGCATTCAAAGTTTTGCAAAATACTTAAAGAAAATTACTTAGGAACGTTTTTTGTGTCTCCTGTACAATTGAAAAGTGGACTTAGCAACTTTGCACTCTAAGCTAGCGATATAACAAATTTTCCCTGAAAAAGTAATGATTTTATTTTTTTAGTAACAAAATAATTATTGTTTGTATGTACATACATATGGACCATTCCATTGTGACTGGTGGGAAATTTTTCTCTAGAATGTGATCAATTATGAATTATAACTATGTCGTCGGAACTTATATAACAGCGAAACAACGATTTCTTAGTTTTATGTAACTATCATTTGAATGAATGTGACTGGTGGGACACTGAAAAGAACTCTATTTTACCCTTGTGAACTCAAAGATTAATTTTAGCCAAAATACTTAATCTTGACGAACGATGTTTTTGTAAATAATAATAAAACCATAGGTTTATAATAATCTTCATAGCAATATTAAAAAATATTGAAAGTTGTTACTGGTGGGGCATCTCCTTGTGACTGGTGTAAAGTAATTATGCATGAATAAAATTTTTTTTAAATTTTTATAACAGATTAGTGCTATCTAGTCATTTAAAAAGAGGTGACTACTGAAATAGAAATAATTAGGGCATATTTAAATTTATGCCGTTTTCCTCTTTTACCTGGAATGACCCATATGTATGTATCTATTATCGTTTTCCATTTTTATGGAAGGAAAGACTTTATTTTCTAAAGCTAGTCTACAATTCTCAAGAAAACCAAAAAATTCAAGTAAAATTACCTTTCAGATCTTTTGAAAAATCTTCTTAAATTAGTCTGCAGTGCTCAAGAAATATAGCAACGTAATTTTCCAACCAACAGAAATAACGAAAAAAGTTCTTGACATTTTTGTTGAGAGCTACATATGTTTAAAGCTTAACGAATGAAATAAAAATAAGAAAATAGTTTTTGTATAGCAAAGGAAATAATATTTATATAGGAAAGGAAAATATTATACATACTGCCTTTTAACACTATATTCCCACTCTCCTTTAATAGAGAAGTGACACAAGAGGCATTGCAATTCAGCAAAAGCATTTGAAATCACAAAGCCTCTTCAAGATCTTGTGCATAAGATCTTGCATTTGCATACTTCACAACAATAAAATGCAACGGTATCTATGGTAGTAAGCATAAAATTTGCAAATGCAGTTCAAGACCATTTCCTCAATATCCTGAATAGCCTTATAAAGCATTTTTGAAGGGTAATTTTTAATCGTATATACACGTGTAAGCGCACACTGTCGCATAAGGAAGTAACCAACGCAGCCTCCGCCCATGATGCTGTCTGAGCAACGACAGATTTGAAGAGGCTTAGAATGCGTGTCATGAGCGTGCTGCTCACATGAGTTAGCTTTGCCGATCACTGATCTAAAGGATACACTGCAGAACTACTTAGGAGCTGGAAAGAATTTCAGATTTCTACCCACTATGGGAAATCAAAGAGAGTGAGATAATCAACGAGATCCATAACTCCTTCTAAGGGGAACTCCGAAAAACTCCTTAAATTAGCCGGGACGGTCTTAGAACTCTTACTGGTTGCCTGACAGGACACTGCAAAATAAGGTACCATTTGAATTAAATGGGTTTTTCTGTGGTGAGGGGCTGCAGGTTTTGTGGCCTGGTGGAGGAAACCCCAGAGCATATTCTATGTGACTGCCCGCGTATCATCAAGAGCAAACTGATACACCTTGGGGAACGATTGTCTGCTCCATCCAAAATTTGTAACATGGGAGTTTCCAAAATGCTTAATTTATTAAATATCGTAAGGTTCGAGTGATTACAATTAGGGTTTAGCACATTTTTTGTAGGTTTTTGTTGGTCTTGGTAGGAAAAAAAATTTGTCCATGGCAACACTGGTGCCGTAAGATAGACGATTTTGCAATTGGTCAATGGGCGGTTTTGCAAAGGCATGTTTGCTTACATCTTTAAATCCCTACTATCAGTTGTGGCTGAGTGTTTATAGGTGCGTACTGCCATCCGATCGCTGGTACGGGCAACATCTAAATTAGAAAAGTTTTTTTTCTAGCAGAGTTCGCTTCTCGGCATATATTTCTGTATTGAAAATACAATCAAATCAATTTGGCGCTCGGAGGCGGTACCTCCAATTGTATAACAAGATCAAGGAGCAAACACAGCTTCTCATAAAAATCAATTTGCCGTTCGGAGGCGGTCCCTCCATTTGTATAACAAGATCAAGAAGCACAAACAAATTGGAGGAGAAGCTAGGCCAAACACCTAAATATTATTATTATTAATTGTTGTCATTGTTTTACTAAATAAAGGGTTACTTTATTATGCAAATATAGGTTGTTGACACAACTGGACTGTTTTATCGATGTTTTCCACGCCCATAAGTTCTAAGAAAATTATTATTTTTTTAATGTTTAAGCCCACTTCTCTTAGTTTTAGTATGAAATTATGCTGCGTGGAAAATTTTATCCAAATTGAAGATCATCGACAAATTCTTGTTATGTTTCACTTACAAAGGCCGTATGTACATATGAATACGGAGTGTGTTAATGTGTGCTTGTAATGTTGGTTAGAGTGGTTCAAAAAATGTTTTTTTGGAAATTGATAAACGCTACCTCAAACTATGGTTACTTGTGATAAAAAAGAGAAACGTGTTTTTTTATTCAAAAAAAAAAGTTATTTTAGAGGTCGCACTGGTCGGTTTTTTATAAAAACGCTGATGTTCTCAATTTTTTTATTTTCGTGACATGTTAAAATGCAGATAAAAATTTAGTTTTTACATATTATTACTCAAGTATTATTGGGGAACATTCCTTTAATTACACACGTCATGGCCAGTTAGAATGGGCCTAGTTCCCGAAAATATGCCCTCGAAAAGAGATTACTAAAATTAAAACGTTGATACTGATCGATTTACGCATTGTAATGGGTTGGAACTTGTTACCAGGTGGTTTCTGGGGTTGCTAATTAGGGATCTGAAGTCAGTTTTTCAAAATTAAAATGACGGATCCAAAATGGCGATAAATTTTTAGAAAAGTGATTGGATTTGTTCGAAACCTGGCAATCGGGAGTTTTAGGGGACGCTGATTACGAATCTGGAGTCAATTTTTTTAATTCAAAATGGCGGATCCAATATGGCGATCAAATTTAACAAAAAAAAATACTTAAATTAAAACGTTGATACTGAACGTTTTAAGCATTGTCAAGGATTGAAACTCGTTTCTAGTTCGCTTCTGAGGTTGCTGATTATGAATCTGATGTCAGATTTTCAAAATTCAAAATGGCGGTTAAGAGTTTCAAACAAATCAAATCATTTTTTTTAAGTTGGTCGCCATTTTGGATCCTGTGATGCAGTCTAATGTACATATCGTCGTTTAAAGTACAAAACCGCGTATCGTGATTCTGCAAAACCGCGTAACCGACATTGGCTGCAAAAATTGGATTTGCTCACACAAGCTCTTGGCTCAATCCGTATCCATTCGTCCTGAAATATACTAGGCAGATATGCGATTGCTTTATAAAAAAGTGAACCATTTTGAAATATGAGTGTTTTTACGCTCTAAAAAATAATTTCTACAACTTCACATACGCGGTTTTGCATTTTGCTGATACGCGGTTTCGCATTTTGTTGATACGCGGTTTTGCACTTTAAACGACGATATAATGTGTTGTAATCAATTGGCAATAATAATAAAAGTTTGGTCTATCTTCACAAATCAGTGCCGTATCATTTGAGTATCATTGCCAATCAGCATCGATCAGTGATACCAATTCACACACATCCGTAGTATGTCTCTCGGTACTTTCAGTAAAATGAAGTTCATTGAAACCAAAATGACTTATTTTACTAATGATCAATTGGCAATTATTGCCAAATTATAAAATTCTGGATAATTCCGTACCAACTCGATTAATTTTCCCTCCATATCAAAAAAAACTTGCAATAGAATACCGTCAGCTCGTCAGAGAAATACACAAACAAGTCTTTGTCGAGTTAGCTACACTCTAAAAAAATGTTGTTTAAATTTAAGCATATTGAAAAAGGTAACCAGTTTCCTCTTTTAATGTATGCAAATTTGCACACCATGTTAATCAATTTAAATACTGCTTTTTAACTTTTAATTACCATATGCGTGGCGTAGAACAAATTTTAAATTTGTTTGTTGAATTCTAAACACTTAAGGCCAAATTCACCGTGAGTAGTTAACTCAGAATAGGCAGTTAACTACAGATTTTCAGCACAGCACTGTGAATTTGGCCCTAAGGGCCGTTAATTTAACTATTTCGAAGTATAGTTAAATCATTAGTTAAACTTAACTACAAAAGTTTCTATCGAATTTTCTTAATGTTCAGAATTACACAGTTTATACATAAAATGATTAAAATTTGCTCTAAACGTTTTTTTGTTTAAATTAGCGCATATTAAGAGAGGTTACTGGTTTCCTCTCCAAATGTGTACAAATTTACATACCAAATTTGTCGCGTAGAGCAAAATTACACATAAAATGTACTTAATGTTTAGTAGAAAATGTATTTTTGCGTTAAAAACGTTTGCAATTTTAAACATTTAATGTGTATATTTTAAACATCTCATGTTCAAAATTCCAGTCTTGAACATCTTATGCGTATACTTACACAGATTTTGTTTGAAAATAAACACTTTTCGGGAGCAGCTTTACATGCAGTTTTTAGAGTGTATAAAAAAATTGTGGAACGAAGACTGAAGCAGCACTGACGGTAAAAACAGCACTGTGCCGGACGGTCTGAACAACTCTATTTGGGCTGGGGCAACGATATTATATTTTTCACTGACACTGATAGGTACGGCACTGATATGTGTAGATTGACTTTTATTGTAAAAATCACCTATATAATTGATTTGAGGTCGATAAATAAACGCAGATCTAATTCCGATTGCAGGCATCGTTTCTATTCGCGCCGCCGCTACTATTATCCGATTACGGGCCATTGCCCTTGCGGCTCTCGTTCGTCTTGACAAATTTCTTTTAGCTTTAGACATTTTTAAACACTTCGCACTATTCTGTTATTTTAAAGATTTTTTTTATATTTAGTAACGAAATTCCACTTTGCATAAGCCAAAAAACTCAGCCTTGCTAATTTATCAACTCCGCGAAAACAATGTTCCGAATTCCCATGAAGCCCAACAAATAGGCATATATATGGACATCATTGAGTTGAAGTTGCGGTTGAGTACGGACGTGTTCTTTATTCGCTCCACAAAAAATCATATTTATCGTATAACTAATAATATTTAACCAGCCTGCCCTCAGCAATATAAAAAATCAAACCGTGGTCGCGAAAAATACCTAAATAAACAATAAGACATTGTGTGTATAAAAATAATTAAACTAGTTTTTTACATACAAAACGGTAGTTACGTGTCCCCTAAAGGAGCGCAGGCACTCAATGCAAAGCGCAAACAAAAGAAATGCATATTTGACAATTACTGCATACAGCCCAAAAAGCAAAACCAACAACAACAACGCTAAAGAAAACTCTAACGCTACGCGTACACTGCAGCCGGAATCGGCCGAATTGTGCTCGGCAGATATCGGCTGTATGCGGGCGATATGAATAAACACTTGTGATTATATGAGCGCTATCACACATAAACCGATAACCGAACGGACATCGGCCGTTGACGTCCGTCAGTGACGATAAATTCAAACATGTTTGTGAAAAGTACCAAAATGGACTGCGAAAAATTAACTTATTAGGTGTAAAAAAAAAAAAATACATATAAATCACATGTTTAGAGTATTTCAATTAAAATGTATCAAAATATTTCACTGCTTACAAAATTGCAATTCGGACGGTCAAATTTGCCGGCCGAAATCGCTCGTCCTATCGGATGCAATGTGCGACTAGCGTTATACTGCTAACATACCATCACAAGCAGCAGATGCAGCCAAGCAAAGAGCATCGTCTTGCTCTCCAGCAGTGATCAATGTTGACAACAACGCAGCTGCCGATACTAATGTGTCGACGGCAACAAGCAAAGAAGAAGAAACACAAGCCAAAAATGCTACTGTTCAGACTGGGTTAGATCGCTACATATTAATAAAGCGAAAGCGCATACCCGAAAAAATGGAAAACAAAGCCCAAAAAATAAAATGTTGAAAGTAGTAGTAGTATTCTCGATGATATGAATAATGATTCCAACCAACAGGTAGTTAAAAAATACAAGCCTCCACCTATTTATCTACGAGAACAAAGTTCTAGTGCTCTGGTGGATACTCTCTTAAAACTAGTAGGGAAAAATAATTTTCATGTGGTTCCTATTAAAAACGGTAATATACACGAAGTGAAAATACATGCTCAAAACGAAGATATTTTTCTTAAAATTACCAATGAGTTTGATAAGTGTAAGAAATCTTATTACACCTATCAACTTACTAGAAGTTGTCATAAAAGGCATCGAGTCCAGTGTGAACTCACAAGAGATAGAAAATGCTCTTAGGGAAGAAGGTTTTAGGTGCGCAATGTCTTCAACATCAAAAATAAAGAAAACATCCCTCAACCGATATTCAAAATAGAGCTAGAACCTGACTTTCAATCTGAGGAAAGGGGAAGTGCATCAAATATATCAATTTCGACATCTTCTACACCGTAAAATCTCCGTAGAAGAACCCCATAAGCGTAGAGGCCCTGTTCAATGCCATAACTGCCAGGAATTTGGTTGTTGTTGTTGTTGTAGCGGCTACAACAACCCCGCCCAGGACGGTTGGTATCTCAGTCGTTGTCGTCAAGTTCCACTAACGGCAGCCCTAGGAAGCGTGTAGCTTCCGTAGGGTTGGTCCACAGGGACAAAGCCGTTAGGGGCGTCGGGTTTTCCGGGCATGCGAAGAGATGTTTCGAGTCATGTGGGGTCTCTCCGCATGCCGGACACTCATTTGGCACATCCTCATTCAATCTACTCAGGTAGGACTTTAACCTGCTGCAGTAGCCAGAGCGAAGTTGGGCTATTGTTGTTCGTGACTCCCGAGGCAGATGAAGCTCCGTCTCGTCTATGTCCGGGGGCGGTATGCCTAGAATGGCATTCACAGGTCTAGAGTCTACATAACTCGAGACTGACTCCCTGTGAATGCCGTTCAGGGCCAGTCGGTAAGCTGACGGGTCCAGAGGTTGCTTGATGAACCTCTGGACTTCGTCCGTCAGTTCATATAGATGCCTCCTGACGTGCCTAGGCGAGGGCTCCTCTGCAAGCAGCTGTCTGTTTGGGTGGCCACNTGCAGTAACTGCGGTGGAAATCACATTGCTAACTATAGAGGTTGTCCAGTTTTTATCTCAATGAAAGAGAAAACAATTCCTAAAAATACTCCTATTAGGCAAAACCCCATACCAGAACCCGCTAAGCCCATGTCTGCGCCAATGACTGTTAATAACTTTACTTCATACACACAAATGCTCAAAAATACTCCTCCGACGCAACCTCTTTTTGGTCAGAATAGTAGTAACCTAGAAGCTACTATAAACAACTTTATGAAAGTTATGCAGGAGCAAATGATGGCAATGCAGAGCATGGTACAAGATTTGATTAAAAATCAAAATCTATTACTTTAAGCCATTTTAGCTAAACCATGACTAATCTCAAAATTTGTTTTTGGAATGCGAACGGGATAACCCAGCATAAAAACGAACTAGAAATTTTCCTAGAGCGATATCATATTGACGTTTTGCTTGTATTACGCAATTTAATAACTTTCAAATTAATGGGTTGTACAAATTTTATGATACTAAGCATCCACAAGGTAAACGTGACGGTCAAACCTTTTAGGTTTTTTCCAAAGGACCAACAACAGCCGCTTCAGACATAGTTAATTCTCCTCCTTTTGCTAATAGCTTAAGGGTATATTTCCAAAATATGTCTGGCATGCGAACAAAAGCTGATATCGTGCATTCTTTTACTGTACTTGTTGAGACGTGGTTAACCTCAAACTTTTTTGATGCTGAATTCTTCGATGCTAACCTCTTCAACGTCTTTCGTAAAGACAGGGATGCTGTAAAAACTGGTTGCCAAAGAGGTGGCGGTGTAATCGTTGCTGTCAAGCGCGACCTACGCGCGCTCCTGATCTCTCTAGCTAATGATGATTCACTTCTGGATCAACTTTGCGTCAATATTAATGGCAACTCTTCAAAAGAATCCCTGTATGTAGTAACCTCATATATACCACCAGGAAGCTCATATGAGTTACACAAAGCACATGCTGATAACATTTCATCATTAGTTTTAAATAATTTGCGTGATAACCATTTATGTGTTCTGGGAGATTTTAATTTATCCAATATTAATTGGGTTAGCAGTGAGTCATGCCTTAGTCTCATAGCTCTTAATATAGCTGCCAATCAAGAACTATATTTAGTAGATAGTATTTTGAGTCTTAATGTTCATCGGGCAAAGATGGTTAAGAGCGCAGTTTTCGGATGTGCCGCAAATTGGTAATGGCCCAGTTTCAAGTTCGCACCGATGTATTTTAATTAGAAAAAAAGTACACAAGAAAGTTTGTATGAGCAAATAGAATTTAAATGGTTTTATTGCTTAATATATTAATATGTACAATTGTATTTCAGGTTACCTTATATATATATATGTAGCTGGATGAGGCGATGAAAATTGGTGGCTGCAAGACGTCTACTCAAATGGATATTCGGTAAGCAAGTAAAATCCGTTCTTTTTCTTTTTAATCACGTTAGCCTTTCGAACGGCTTTTTGAGCGAGGGAAATTTTAACATAACTAGCGTTCGACAATAGAAAGCAGTTAACTGTTGTCTTATGTTCAAATGTTAAATATTAGGGTGGCTCTTAAATGGCGTATTTAAGACGCTGGCCTAAACAGAAATTCGCTACCAACTACAACGATGGATAAGTGTGGTTCCGCAATTGAGGAGGTATACTTAAAATCGCTTAAGATAAATGAAGGTAACTATTTATAATTTAACCTAAGGGTCAGTTTCTTAGTGCACGTCTGCAGTTTCAAATCGGACTGACTGGCTTATACCCAGATTAGCCAAGCAAATGTCCGCCAGCTGTTCACTGCAGACGCACTTTATGTGATCTAAGTTTAAACTGGCACGACGAAACTGGCCCTAAGAAGATACAAATATTTAAAGTCTATACAATGAAAATATAGTTGAAAATGTTGGTAGCGGTAGAAATTCTTCTCCTGGTCGTCCTCAGCGGTTGTCTCCGTGTGATAGGGTGGTAGTAATATCAGTTTGACAAGCGGTCTTGTCACAGTGCCCTTTTCGGTCAGGATGTCAACAACTCGGACTCTACTGTCCAAACCTGGGTGTAAATTGACCACCCTACCTAGTCTCCATTCGTTAGGAGGGAGATTATCTTCTTTTATGACCACCATATCTCCTACTTTCATGTTTGCCTTCGGATGTTTCCACTTTGTGCGTTTTTGTAGCTCGTTCAGGTATTCAGTCTTCCATCTCCTGCAGAAGTTTTGGTGTAGGGCCTTGAGCTTCTGCCAACGATTAACGATCGAGGCAGGATTTTCGTTGACGTCTAACTCTGGTGGAGCTAGCAGGTGTCCGCCGACTAAAAAGTGGCCTGGAGTTAGAGGCTCCAGATCAGATGGCTCATTTGAGGCTGGGCTAAGTGGACGCGAGTTGAGACATGACTCAACTCTGCAAAGTAGTGTACTGAACTCCTCGAAAGTGTATTTCGAATTTGACGCTATCTTTTTAAAGTGGCTTTTGAAACTTTTCACACCTGCCTCCCATAAGCCCCCCATATGCGGAGCTGCGGCAGGTATGAAATGCCAGGTTAGTGATTGGTGAACATATTTTGAGAGCGTCTGTGTCCGCGCGTCGGAAAGAAATGCCTTAAATTCTGCTTTTAACGCTCTTAAAGCTCCTACAAAGTTGGTCCCATTGTCTGAGTAGACATTTTTTGGGCACCCACGTCTGGAAACGAATCTTGAAAATGCCGCTAGAAAGGATTGGGTACTCAAATCACTTGTGGCCTCTAGATGGATGGCCTTCGTAGAAAAACAGACCATAAGACAGACGTAACCCTTTGAAATTCGGCACCCCCGCCCACGATAACTTTTTATTTCAAAGGGTCCAGCGAAATCCACACCTGTATTTGTAAATGCACGCGAAAACGTAGTTCGCTCTTGTGGAAGGATCCCCATAAGTTGGCTTTGTGAGCGTTTTTTGTGAATAGTACATATTTTGCAATTATGGATGGTGGACCTTATTAGTGTTTTCACCTTTGGAATCCAGTATTGGGTTCGGATGAGACGCAACATGAGTTGGTTTTCACCATAGAGAGAGACTTCGTGTACAAATTGGACTATTAGGCGCGATAACCTGCAGCTGTATGGGAGTATGACTGGATGCCGTTCACTATATGCCAGATCAAGAGATGCACCAAGACTACCACCAGTTCTCAGCAAATCATCTTTATCAAGCAACGGATTTAGAGGAAGGATTTCACTTTTTGACTCAATGGATTCTCTTGCTTTAAGTTTAGCGATTTCTGCTCCGTAATGTTGCTTCTGAGCGAGTTTTATCAGACGTATAGTCGTTGTTTTAATTGCGTTTGACGAAATTAAAGAAGAGTTCGCCTGAAAAGAAGCTTTTGTCTTCGGACTGGTTCTTTGAAGGAATCTCAATACATACGAGAGCACCCTCAAAGCTTTCGGTAAACTTGAAAACCGCTCAAGAATGTCACTAAGTTCGTTTGACGTTATTGTTGAATGAACGTGCAACCGTTTTTCCTCAATATTAGTAGTGAAGTCTATCTCTTGTAATGGCCAATTTTCTCTATTTTCTTGCAGCCAAGAAGGTCCTTGCCACCACAACGAATTTTGTACCAATTCATGCGCCAATATGCCCCTGCTTGCTAAGTCTGCTGGATTTGTGGCAGAGTCGACGTGCAACCAGTTAGAATTCCCTACCTTGTCTATTATTTTAGTAACTCGATGGGCAACGAATGTTGACCACGAACATGGGGGCTTGCGTATCCATGCCAAAACAATCGTCGAATCTGTCCAAAGATGTATGTTTAGGTGGCCTAATTCCAGGCTATTTGTAATAGATTCGACTATTTCGGCTAGTAATACCGCCCCGCAAAGTTCCAATCTAGGCAATGAAATTGTTTTCACTGGGGCTACTCGAGTTTTCGCTAACAGGAGGTTGACAAGTATTTTCTCGTCTCTTTCGACACGTAGGTAGACTGCGGCCGCGTATGCCTTTTCGGAAGCATCGCAGAATCCGTGAATTTCGACTTTTTCCTTTGGTGAAAAAGATACCCACCGCGGTATCCTTATTTTGTCGATTTCTTTATAATTTTTTGTGAAATTGTGCCACCTATCTAAGGTTGGAACGGAGACCTTTTCGTCCCACTTTGTACCCTCCAACCATATATTCTGCATAAGTATTTTTGCAACTATTATTATTGGAGCTAGCCAACCCAACGGGTCGAATAGTTTGGCGATGGCTGACAATATTGCTCTTTTTGTTGGCGTGATGTTATCGTCTATGGTCTTGGTTATGAAATAAAATTGGTCGGAATGCGCATTCCACCTGATACCTAATGCTTTTACACTGCTAGTGTCCTCGAATTCTAAGAAATCTTCGCTTAAAAGATGTGGTTTTGGTATGCCCTGTAGTATTTTGTCACAATTCGAGGTCCATTTTCGCAAAGGGAATCCAGCTGATTTCAAAACTGTAGAAACCTCATCCCTAGCCTGTAACGTGGAGTCTATAGTATGTCCGCCCGCAAGAACATCATCGACATACATATTTTTCCGTAAAATATTCGAAGCTATCGGATGGGAATTTTCTGAATCATTAGCTAGCTGAAGTAATGTCCTTATCGCCAGATAAGGCGCACAGTTTATACCGAAAGTAACCGTTTTTAATTCATAAAGACCGATTGGTTCGTTTGGACCCGTACGGAAGACTAATCTCTGGTACTTCGTCTGGTTGGCATCCACGAGAATTTGCCTGTACATCTTCTCAATATCGCTATTGAAGACGTACCTAAAAAGTCTCCAGCGGAGAATCAAAATTGGTAAATCAGCTTGAAGAACTGGCCCTGGTAAAAGAACATCGTTCAAGCTGACCCCATTCGCTGAAGAAGACGAAGCATTAAAAACTACCCGAACCTTTGTTGATATACTTTCTTCTTTTATCACGGCATGATGAGGCAGATAGTAATTGTCGATTGCATCGGCCGACTGAAGTGCATTGATTTTCGACATATGCCCCATTGTCTCGTACTCTAGTATGACCCTGTTGTATTCCGCATGCAAATCTGGATTTTTCTTGAGGCGTGTCTCGTTTTTGTAGAATTGCGAGCACGCTATTCTCAGTGATGGCCCCAATTTGGTATCAGCCGGGAACTCCGCTTTGAATGGAAGCGAAACGATATACCTTCCGTCTGGGTTCCGTTTGCTTGTACGCTTGTAGAGCTCCTCACACTGTGTTTCTTCGGTTGTTGGTGCTCTGTTTCTCGGCAAATCCTCCAGTTCCCAGAATGAGCATAACTGTCTATCAAGGGCAACCTCATTGTAAAATGAAACTCGATTATTGCTGGTTGGGCTGGCTGCATCAGCACGACCAGTCAGTATCCAACCGAATACTGTTTCTTGCGCTAAGAGAGTACTGAGAACGTTCTTCTTAATTCCACCTAATATTATTTGAGGATATATGTCTCCTCCAAGAACCAGATCGACTTGTTCATTCACAAAAAACCTTTTATCTGCCAAAACCAGATCAGGAAAAACTTGTTGTGTGAGTGCGCTAACATCACAAGTAGGCAAATTCCATGTCAGATTTGGTAGAACTAACACAAGGGCATCAATAGAAATAAGTGGGTCAATTGGTGACCGCAATTGAATCGAACACGCTTCTTTCACCTGCGCTGAAACAGAATTATTGATGCCCGAAACCTGTGCTAACATCTTCTTGGTCGGCAAGTTGATTCTGCGTCTGAGCCTCTCCGTGATGAAGGAACACTCAGAGCCAGAGTCAATTAACGCTCTTGCCGCAAAGTTAGTACCATTAAAATGAATATTTACTCGAGCTGTCTCAAGTAAAACGCCTTTGCTTGAATTCGCGTGATGTGTTTGCACATGTCTGACTGCTTTACCTTTTCCCTTTGAAGATTGGTTTCGTAATTGTGCCTACCTGGATGTCGATGCACCATTGTTATCTGGATTGGCTGTATTCTCCTTTGTCGTTGTTTTAGCTGGAGCCGCCTGTATATGAAGTAGGGTGTGATGTCGAGAATGGCAATTGGCACAGTTGTAGGAACTTGTGCATTTCGACACCGTATGCCCAAAGGACAGGCAGTTAAAACAACTATTGTTGGTTTTAATAAAAGCGATCCTATCAGATATCGACATATTTAAGAATTTTTGGCACATATGCAGTCTGTGATCATTGCTTTGACACATTTTGCAAGTAAATTTGCTTACACTAGTTTGAAAAGTGCCAAGTTTCTTTTGTGGCGGTTCAGAGGAATGCTTATGACTTAACCCTTTTGAAATTTTTGAAACCTTGATTCCTCTCAACCCCGAGACCGATTCCAAAGTTTGGAATCTGCTTGACAAGAATTGGTCCATGTCAGCCCACTTGGAAATATCTGTTTTAGTTTGCACTGATTGCTCCCACAGCGAAAGAGTCTCTTCTGGTAATTTTGTGGAGCAAAGGTATGTAATTATTGGATCCCAGGTTGAAATGTCAATTTTATGACTCTCCAGGGAAGATATGCAATTGTTTATATCCCTGTGCAATCTTTTAATTGCACTCCCGCATTCAGTTTCCACCGCCTGTAGATTGAAGAGGATCTTCAACTGGGTGTTAACTAGGATCCTTTTATTCTCATACCTATCGCACAAATTCTTCCAGGCTATATTAAACCCATCATTTGTCAGGTCGCATTTCTTAACAATTTCTTTGGCTTCACCCTGCGTTTTCTGACTAAGATAGTAAAGCTTTTGAATGGGTGTCAGCCGCTTGTTCAATATATATATAGCCGTGAACATGTCACGAAATGTTGGCCATGACAAATAATCGCCTTTGAATGCGTCGATATCACAAGGCGGTAGGTGTAAATTATGCTGTGTGGCTGATATGTCCTCATCTTCCTTTTCGGATTTTGCAAATTTTTCCGACAAATCGTTTATTTTGGACATACATCGCACAAAAGCTGCATAGCACGTTTTTCCTTTCTTACGTATCGAACTTAGATCTTTAGCACCAATTGATTCCGTAGCCAGCAAGTCATCAAAAAGTGCTTTGGCTTTCTCCCACATCACCTTTAGCTCCTCTTGCTGAATTTTCAGCGAATGCTTGGTGTGTTCACTTGTGGGTGTGCCACGAAATTCGATATCGAATTCAATAACCGAGTCAGCTAAGCGAATGTATGTTTCCATTTTTAAAGTTTTAACCACAACCTAATAAAATCTCTCAAGATTCTTCCTCAGAATAAGCAACTCAAAGAAAACACCCACTATAGTGAATGACACAGTTGAAATTATTGCCCAAAAGCCACCCAATTTGTAAAAATCACAAAATTTGCCTCCTAAGCTCCACAACTTCGTAAATGAAAAAATCCCAAAATTTATGGTACTCAATATCTATGTATGTATGTACATATATGTATGCACAAACGTTTTATTTAATAATATATGTGCGTGTGTATGTACATATGTCTCTTGTGGTTGCTTTAAGTATTGGTCGCCACTCGATAATTAAATTGTGGTATGTGTATAGTTTTTTATAACACGTATGTTTTTAGGATACAAAATCGTTTTTTAATAAAATCAATATTAAATTAATGCTTAGTGAGTGATTTTGTGAAAAAGGCGAAAAGACGAAAATGGCACTTTTTGAGGTTAAGCCTCTGCTACCATGCGAATTTGATATGTGTATGTATGTATGTTAATACACTTGTGCCACTTATCCGGAACTCAGAAAAAACTGAAAATGTGTAAATTCCCGTGAATTAATTTAATACTCCAAATTGAAAAATGTGATTTTAATTCGATTGGGAATATTATTCTATCTTGCAGAAACTTAAAATGCAAAATGAATTTTCGCGCGCTTTTACTAATTGAGGTTACTGTGCCTGCTTGCGGACAGACAGAACTTTTAGTGGACTGTAACTTTTTGTGTCTTCACTATTTCTTTGTTTTTTTTTTCACAAGATCACTCACGGACACTATTCTTTTAGTATATATTTTTAAATTTAATTATTCACACCAAAAAAAACAAGTGCTGTGATATTTCAAAACAACCACGTACCTTTTTAATGTGCTTTATGTTGTTTTGTTGTAGCTGATTAAAATTCAATTTTGCTGTGTGGTGACCACGTATGAACTCCTTGGCTAGCTGCTATGCTGGATTGTGGAATTTTAGCCGAAATGCTATCCAATAGTGCTGGTGGATTGATTCTCGGCTGATCTTGATCTAGCTGATTAGCGTTTTGTTCTGGCTGATATCTCCGGGAATCTTATATATATATATATGTAGCTGGATGAGGCGATGAAAATTGGTGGCTGCAAGACGTCTACTCAAATGGATATTCGGTAAGCAAGCATGAATAACTCAGTGAGAGGGGAGACCAGTATGTTTGCATGTATGTATATAAAAAAAATATTTATTGGACCAAAAAGTAGTGGGTAGGCACTGTGGCCAATGGTAATCAACTATTACCACCTCCGCATGGTTGTAAGCCATGCAGAGTCCGCAGAATGCTCCGGAAGCAGTGTCCGGAGGATGCATCCGACTAGGCAGAGCATACTTTGAAATGCCATCTTATTGAAACTTAAGAAAGTTCAATTACTTGGCAGTTGAGAAGTGCATGTGCAAAAATTTCATTAATTTAATGAAGGAAATTTTTGCACATGCAGCAGTACATAGCATGCATTTAGGCGCCTGGTTGTTATTTTGTTAGATGTGGCAGCACCCTTCTAATGTCAGTGTGAAACCATGGTTGAATCAACAGTTCTGTATTCACAATGTGCGTATACATATATAAGTGCGTGATAATTGTTAAAACTTACTTAATTTAGTAAAAATACATTATAAATTTAAAAAATATGTTTACATTTCATTGTGCGGGCTTTTAATGCAATTATTTTGCCGAAGTGTGTACATAAATAAAGTGTTTATTGTGTGAAATAGCGTCGAGAGGTTAGTTCAATTTACTAACTTTAACAACAAATAACTTAAAAACTATAAGTCTGCGGCGGCTAAAAGTATATATATTTACAATCAGAAGAACTCCCTCTATCGTTCCATACCCTTCATAATGCCGAACTCCGGGGATGCCAAACTAAATTGCAGCCTAAAGTTTTTACACACAAATTGAATATGCGTATTTATGTGTTGGGATAGGTTATGTGAAAAAGTGCAATGCTGAAAGAAACACATGCATACCTACGTATGTACATAGTAGTGTGCCCAGATGACAACAAAGTATTGGCACCTATTTATGTGCATAGTAGTGTGCCCAGATGACGACAAAGTATTGGCACAAAGTGTTATAGTGAAAATGAAGTATTGGCAAAAGTGTGTTTTGGAGAACAAATGCCTTAAATTTGCATAATACCCATAAACCAAAAATACCAAATCACCTACTCAAAGAAGCCAGAAAAATATGTATCTGAGTGGTGTTACTTCTGTCACAGAATAAAAAAAAAATATATATATATATTATAATATAATAAGTTAAACTACGTGAAGATGAGCAAAAATTGTTCATAAAAATATGGTTTTGGGTACAGAAAGTGTTTTAGAATCGCCGAGCATCAACACAGCTCGTTTTTTTTTTTTNAAAGATGCACCCACTTTTCCCGGTAATTTAAGCCTCTTGGCAGGCCAAACAAACGCACGAACTTGTTCTAATCAAACAGCATCTTCATTTTAAATCAAGAAACTAAAATTTTAACAAACCAAGAGTTGAATTAAATCGCTACAGAAATGTATAAATTGAAAATTGAGGTAGAAAGCAATGTGAATAAAACGAGAAATCATATGAAAAAATGGCAAAAAAAAACATTAAGAAAATCGTTTTCG
>NW_016158651.1:0-8664 GCF_001687245.7 Rhagoletis zephyria
GGCTGTATAGTGCGAGCATAAATAACAGCGACGAATGCCCACTCTGATGCGTCTGCAAATAGATGCAACTGCGTGGACGCACCCTTCGCACAAATACCTGTCTACCTTTTAAGCTTTTAGTCTGAAAACAACTTTAACCGTTCTCGATAATGACACCATTCACCCGCTATAGGCATCGGAACTGGATCATCCCAATCGACGTTAGAACGCCAAAAATCCTGAAACCAAATTTTTTACATTATTGTGCAAGGAGATAGAAGTCCTAGCGGATCGAATAGAACACTTGAATCGGATAAGTATGCTCTTTTGGAAAGATACGGTGCTGGCTTGTTTAGATTTACTGCAAACATTAAATAGTCTCTTTCTGTGTGCCAAATTAGACTCAGGGCAGGCACTTCCTTGTCTTCGGCGATATAGTGAGACATTTCCTTTGACGCGTTAGATATGGACGCTGTTAGTTCTGGAAGCCCACTGCCTTAACTCAATACGTCGCGTTGAAGTTCTTCTATGTTAGATGAGCCTGTGAGCAAATCATCCATATAAAAATCTCAAAGGATAACAGATGCAGCCATGTCATAACGTCCTACAGCTTCCTAAGCGGTCTGTTGAAGGGGCTTTGCAGCTAGATGTGATGCTGTAGATACACCGTACGTTACCCGCAATATGCGATAATATTTAATAGGAAGTTGTGGGTCTGAGCGCCACACATGACATTGGAGATCAGTGCGCGCCTTTAAAACGTATACTTGTCTATACATTTTCGCCACATCTGCATTAACGGCCAGTAGAATATTCATTTAAGTTTTTTTTATGGATTCAACTATAACTTCTATATATTTGTAAATTAATTTTAGTTAGTTGTTTTTGACTTTTTTAGTAAAATTAAACTAAAAAAATTTAAATTAATTAATAAAAAATGTCAAATAAAATAAAAAACATTTAAATATATAAACCAAACAAAATTTAGTAAAAAAAAAGAAATAATAAAAACAAATTTTTTTGGCAATCGCTCCAACCGAGGATCGAACCTGGGACCTACAGGCTTGTAGTATGCAGCTCTCACCACTCGGCTACCGCGGATGGAGGAATCGGTTGCTTTATCTGCTCAGTTAGCGTAGAACACAAAGAAACTGCTTAACTAGCATAGACATCCCCCCTATCGTCGGTAATGCAGTCACAGAAATAAGTTCTTATTCATTTTAATTTGGATTCCTATTTGAATTAGTATTAGTGACTGCATTACCGATGAAAAGGTATATGTCCATGCTAATTTTGCATCTTCCCTGTATTCTACGCTCTCTGAGTTTTGGTCAGTGTTGTCATCGAAAATTCCCTTGATCCGAGTTAAGTTTGGGAATTAACTCTAGCACTTAATTCTGACCAACTGCACTTAAGTTAAGTTGATCCGGATCAACGCTTCCGTCTGTTTATGCCGAAACAGCCCAGACTTTTTCTCCGGGTAAAAATGGATAAAGTATCAAAGTGCATATCAGCTGTTTTGTGTTTACACGTCGCGTGCATTTACTTGGTGCTGTTGATGTATTTCCAATCCTTATAACTTAAAATCAAATTTGTGAAACCAAAATTCAATTTCCAAGTATCTGCACCTAAGTGACAAAATCATAAACAACATGAGTCAGCTGTCTCTCAAATTCTGGGCACGAAATGTGGTTTTTTGCGTTCCCCTACTTCTCTAATTACCGGATCCGGCCCGGATTGTTAGGGAAAGAACCTATTAGGTTTGTTCCACACCAGCCCGAGGGATCCCGCGGGTGCCCAAAACAGCCCAGAAAGCGTTCCTCACGTTGGAAAATGGGTAATATAAAGCGAGTACCTTCCACTTTTGGATCGAAAATGTCTTCTTCTTCGTGCCTCAAACAGCCCGGATTTTTTTTCCGGGCAGAAATCAGCAAGAAGTCAATTTGAAATAACAGATGCTGTGTGTTCACATCCGAAAGCAAATTTTGTAAAAGCTTAAACAGACGGCAATGTTGATCCGGATTAACTCGGGCTTAATCGGAACCAACTGCAGTTAATTCCCGAGTTGATCCGGAGCAACGCTGTCGTCGGTTTAAGCTCTAAAATACAATAATGGAAAATAGCACTAAAGTTTCAGAAATGTAGGTATTTGCTAATGTTTTTAGCCATATAAGATAAATACACATAAAATCATTGTTTAAAGCTGATTTATTGATTCTGGGCAGGAAATGTGGTTTTTTGCGTTCCTCACGCTCTGGGCACTTTTGGTACATGTTGACACATTTTTGACACTCGTGAGAGAGTAACTTATTCAGCAACTTCTCCAGTAAAAAATTCCAGCGAGTACGGAAAAGAAAAATAGAGCGTGAAATTGCGAAGAGAAAACTAGCAGAAAAAGTTATTGAACACAAAGCTATCAAAAACTTGCAAGGGAACAGTTGTTGTACTGTTTTGACATTCTGCTGTAAACATTTTACGATTTATAAATCAGTTTTAAACTCTTTGCTTTACACGCAAGCACTTACACAGTCCAGACATCATTAATATTTTTATTTCAACTCATTTTACTTTTGTTTACGCTTAACCAATTCAACAAATGGCAGCTCCTGATATTCATTCTTCTTCTTCTTCTGATAGCTAATTTCTGCCAGTAAAAATTTCACCAGCAAGAATTTGCAGCTCTCCCGTGTTATTTCGCTCTCGATTCAATGCCCTCTTGCAAATTTTTTGGGTTATTATACACTTTTCCAGTAAAAATTCACAGGTTCCAGCACAACTTAGGGCCGGTTGTTCAATGTCTGGTTATCACTACTTGCAGGTTAAACATCATTATCGACGTTTTCGTCATCATGCATATAACATGTGATTGATAAAGCAGTCGTTGTATTTAACCGGAGCTTCTACCTCTGATTAGTGCTAATCAGACATTGAACAATCGGCTTTTAGTATTGACTATTTGTTATTATACAAGTTAACATGTGCAGCCCAAGGGCAGTCGTAACAGTTGCAGTAAGCAAATTTATTTCTGCAGCTGGCAATCAATTTCAATAGCGGCCAGCCAACAGTAGCTAATTACGACGAATCTGTAATGCAACACCAACATGCAGCTGCACGGTGGTTTCATATTATTCCTATTGATATTGAACATCTGCAAATTCCACAACATCATCACAAGCCAGTCACAGCGAGGCGTTCCTGGAACTCTTCACAGCAGCGATACCAGCAGCGACTGCGACGGTGGCGGCTGTAGGTTAGATTTTAAGAACAAGTAGTTTGTAAGTTTTAGTTTAGTGATTGAACTCACCGGCAAAGCCAGTGCTTACGATTAATAATGAAGTAATAAAGTTAAATTTTAAAACTCGAATAAACTAACTTACACATCTGATGTACGCGAATAGTTTAAAGCAAAGAGAGCAATGAAGCCAACATTCCGCCAGCCTTGAACGACTTAAATAAGTTCAACTTACACATTTTACTTTTAAATATCCAACAATCTTACAACTAAATTACCATGCTTATATTATTCATTATGTAAAATATGCAATAATACAAAATTTAAGTTTAGTTGAAAAGCCGGTTATTGTACTTCGTCCAAGAACAGGTGCCCTTTATTTAGAAACAAACAAGTTTGACCACCGGCCGTACGAGTTCACCTTCAGCCGTCCTAAGAGTGACTACACATACCTGACCATCAGCTCCGGGATGACACTTCAAGACCCGAGCGGGCTTCCACTTCGTTGGCGGTGTGGATTCGATATCATTTTGCAATAAATTAGGCGATGTCCGGAACCATTTCGTTCGACGTTGTAAATGCACGAGATATTCGTCACGCCAGCATTTCCAAAAGTGTTGTCGCTTTGAAGAAATACCGTGCCAGCGTTGATGCAAGTTTCCTTTAAATTCCGGCATATCAGGTTCTGGGAGTGGGGTCAGGGGTCAGGGTTTCTAAGTCACTAGGACTTGCAGCATGGGTGCACAACGGTCGTGAGTTTACACAGGCTTCAACTTCAGTTAGCAACGTACTAAATTCTTCGTACGGTAGCAAATGATCACTAAAAACTCTTTTTAGATGGTATTTTATACGCTTTATGCCGATTTCCCAATAACCTCCCATGTGCGGAGTGCTTGGAGGATTGAATTTCCACGAGGTGCTGGAGTCGGCAAAAAATGCCCTGATCTTTTCATCCGCGATGCAACGTTCAAACATGTTTCTTAACTCTTTCTCCGCTCCAATAAAATTCGTGCCGTTATCGTAATACACGACTTTGCAAAACCCATGGCGATTGATAAACCTTATGAAGGCGTTGAGGAATGAAGCCGAAGATAAATCACCAACGAACAAATATAACCTTTAACAGATTAGTCTCCTCTTCCATTTGAAAATTTGTAAAGATAGGGACCTGCGAAGTCGACAGCGCTCCGCAAGAAGCAACGAGAAAAATTTACACGACTTGGTAGCAAGTCTTCCATAACCTGGGCACCGACTTTGCGATTTATCTCTGCAATGGGAAATTTCATTAGAAAAATAGTAATTTTGCGTATACCTTATCAGAGCGTCTTCAGCGTTAGTAATCTCATTCCACAAAAGGGGCCTGGTTGCCTTTACATAACTATGTATTATAGCAGCTCTGAAGTTGCTGATAAGCCGTAGGACATAAGCGATAATTCGTTTCAGCCTTTATTATGATGAGAGGTTGGTGAATACTGACCAGTGTTCTTTCGAGCTCACAACGTGGGCGGATAGTTTACTTGCTTGAAGTTCCAAGTTTTTTGTGTGCGTCGATGGAGACTTAAGCCTCCAAAATTCCTCTGAACTGCTAAGGAATTCCGGACCATTCCACTTTAACCGATGCTCCATCAGTTCAAGCGGAGTTAAACCTCTGGAAGCGCAGTCAGCGGGATTAATTTCGGAACGTATGTGATTCCACGATTCAGCCCTTAAAATTTCTTGAGTGTCTGCGACGCGAACATCGGATAAGTTTGGTTAGGCAAGTTGTCCATAATCGTTTTCGCTAGCTTAGCTGCGAGGTTTGCAGCGCAAAGCATTGAATATGAGGAAGTGTAGTAACTTTCAGCGGTGCTACCTTGGTCTTAGAACTAACCAAAGCGACAATTATTTCTCCATATGGCTGTATAGTGCGAGCATAAATAACAGCGACGAATGCCCACTCTGATGAGTCTGCAAATAGATGCAACTGCGTGCATGCACCCTTCGCACAAATACCTGTCTACCTTTTAAGCTTTTAGTCTGAAAACAACTTTAACCGTTCTCGATAATGACACCATTCACCCGCTATAGGCATCGGAACTGGATCATCCCAATCGACGTTAGAACGCCAAAAATCCTGAAACCAAATTTTTTACTTTATTGTGCAAGGAGATAGAAGTCCTAGCGGATCGAATAGAACACTTGAATCGGATAAGTATGCTCTTTTGGAAAGATATGGTGCTGGCTTGTTTAGATTTACTGCAAACATTAAATAGTCTCTTTCTGTGTGCCAAATTAGACTCAGGGCAGGCACTTCCTTGTCTTCGGCGATATAGTGAGACATTTCCTTTGACGCGTTAGATATGGACGCTGTTAGTTCTGGAAGCCCACTGCCTTAACTCAATACGTCGCGTTGAAGTTCTTCTATGTTAAATGAGCCTGTGAGCAAATCATCCATATAAAAATCTCAAAGGATAACAGATGCAGCCTTGTCATAACGTCCTACAGCTTCCTAAGCGGACTGTTGAAGGGGCTTTGCAGCTAGATGTGATGCTGTAGATACACCGTACGTTACCCGCAATATGCGATAATATTTAATAGGAAGTTGTGGGTCGGAGCGCCACACATGACATTGGAGATCAGTGCGCGCCTTTAAAACGTATACTTGTCTATATATTTTCGCCACATCTGCATTAAGAGCGGTACCGATGCATTCTGAACCTTATTAGGATTGAGAACAGTGTAGGTTGTAACTGAGGCCCAACCATCAGGCGTTGATTAAGGAGTAGCCTGTTGCTGTTTTCGCGGATGCATTTAACACTACCCTTAATTTTGTTGTAACATACGTGATTCACATAACGGTATGTTTGATTTTAGCGGGAGTTTTACAATAAAACTGCCATCTGAGGCACGATGGTGGTTGGAGTCGAAGTGATCTTCGCAATATTTCTCTTCCGTCGTTAGGAACTTTTTCCAGGAGCTTCTTCTAACTCCCACCATTTGCATAGCGTATCCGTTAACTGAATATCGCTGTGGATGGTTAGCGTATTCCGAAGAGCGTGTAGAGATTCATCCACCTGACCGAATAGTGTCCCGCCAAAAACTGTGTTTTGCACTATAGGCAAACCTGGAGGGCCCTTCCGAACTTCCGGTATGATAAATTTGTCCATTTTATCTACACCAATGAGGATATCTATGGAGTGTGATTTCATAAATTGCGAATCAGCCAGCGACAAATCATGTAAGTGTAGCCAATCAACAACAGGAACATTGCTAGTTGGCAGGTCGTTTGAAACTTTACAAAGAATGAAAGCATTTAGTTTAAGAATTTGCGATGACGACTTAGATGCTAAACTATGCGATACTTCACCTTTAGTTCGCCCACCGTTACCAGAACCGATTCCTGTTACGATTACCGACGACGATCCTCTTTTTTTGGGGGTTTTGGGTAGGTTGGCCGGTTTATAGAATACCACCGCCAGGTTATTCCTCTGCTTTCAAAATATATCTCTCCGGGCCGGTAACTCAATGTCTGGTTATCACTACTTGCCGGTTAAACATCATTATCGACGTTTTCGACATCATCTATATAACATGTGATCGATAAAGCAGTCGTTGTATTTAACCGGAGCTTCTACCTCCGATTTGTGCTAATCAGACATCGAACAACCGGGTCTTAGGGCCGGTTACTCAATATCTGGTTAACACTAATCTGCGGTTAAACATCGTTATCGACGTCTTCGACTCCATGCATACAACAGGGAGTCGGTAACGTCGATAACGATGTTTAACCGGAGATTAGTGTTAACCAGACATTGAGTACCCGGCCCTTAGTATGTTATCTTCCAAATGCTGTGTCCAAACATTGCTCCACTGATACACCTATGGTAATACGTGGTACGTCTTAGGGCCGGTTACTCAATATCTGGTTAACACTAATCTGCGGTTAAACATCGTTATCGACGTCTTCGACTCCATGCATACAACAGGGAGTCGGTAACGTCGATAACGATGTTTAACCGGAGATTAGTGTTAACCAGACATTGAGTACCCGGCCCTTAGTATGTTATCTTCCAAATGCTGTGTCCAAACATTGCTCCACTGATACACCTATGGTAATACGTGGTACGTCTTAGGGCCGGTTACTCAATATCTGGTTAACACTAATCTGCGGTTAAACATCGTTATCGACGTCTTCGACTCCATGCATACAACAGGGAGTCGGTAACGTCGATAACGATGCTTAACCGGAGATTAGTGTTAACCAGACATTGAGTACCCGGCCCTTAATGTCAAAATGATGTGTTTGTTGTAAAATGAATTCGCCTTGTTTACAACAAACACATAATTTTGACATTCAGTAGTACCGCGGCGAAAATTTAATTCGCCATCAACACCACCTTGTATAAATTCGCCTTGGTAATACCGCTAAGGGCCAGAACCACGCGCACAAGTTTCTGTTTATATTTGCATCATGCGTCTTATTATTTTTAATTCTTTATTTATCATTAAGGGCCGTTGTCTCAAGTAACCTATAACTTTAAAGCTCACTTCATATTTAAAAGTAGCATTAAAATTTATGATTGTATCTAAAGTAAAGCATTTTATTATCGGTTTTAAATTGGTTTACAACCAAGAAACATATCCCCCTCAAAAAGCCTGACCTATGATTTTCGGTTAAATTAGTGGGAAAACTGACTAAAACTTTTCGTCAGTTTAGAGGTTAGTTTTGTATGGGCTTGGGGAAAAAAGTGACCATTTCTCCGGGAGTGTGATAGTGCATCCCTTTCTTGCATACACATGGGCGCATTTACCTTACAGTATGTTCACTCGCTCACACATGTCATCTAGTTGGTGATGTACAAGTGAGTTTAGCGATGAAACTATTGGGAAAATATCGCGATAATTAGTGACATTTCTGACCACTATTCTAACCTCGGGAAATGCTTTGTTATTGGCCCACCGTTTTTGGGGTGGGGGGCGGAGGGGGAGGAGGCGGGGCCCCCCAAACCCCCCTCATTCGAAAGGGGACAGTCGCCACTTTACGAAAAGCCCCATCCCCCCCTTGGGGACCTCCCACAGACCCCTAGGGAACCGTTTGAAAATGGGGTAAAAACGTAATTTTCCGAGGCAAACTGAGCAGTTTCAAGTGGAATATAACCCAACTAACGAAAAACGTGGGATTTTTAAATAAAAGAAATTATCCCAAGTTGGTTATCAGGCGATTTGAAAAAAAAATGATGGGCAAAAAATTAACTAACAATATTGTGAAATTAAGAAAAAAGCGACAGATAGAAATGTTCGGCCGCACTTAGGGATTATAACCCTCACTACGTAGAATTCTCTTCTGTGTTGCCAAAGAAAGGGGGTTGAACACCTTTTGCAGAGAACACCTTTCTGCGTAGGCGGCCTTCGGCCGCACTTAGGGATTATAACCCTCAGGCAGTAGAATTCTCCTTTCTGTGTTGCCAAAGAAA
>NW_016158651.1:8879-31504 GCF_001687245.7 Rhagoletis zephyria
CAGGGACAGTAAATACATATTTTCCATGGAAAGGTTTATATTTTTAATGCTGACTGGGTTATATCATATTTTCTTTTGTCTCTCATCCTTCTTGTATATTTAGCAGTTTGACAGCTAAACGCCACCATTTAATGTGCATATGCAACCAAAGGCAAACGCGTGGTTTTGAAGATGTTTTTATTTAATAAATTGTGATTGATAGATTAAAATTAAAGTAATAAAGAAAGTTGTAACAAGTCGAATAAAGTTTAAAGTGAAGGGGAATATAAAAATGCATTAGTGAAGTGGCTGCTTTAAGGAAAATAGGAGTGATAAATGTGAGCTATTTTCCGAATTTTACAAAAAAGGGCATATTTCAAACCCAATTTGTAAATAAATTAGTGACCAAAAATTACAATAGTGGATGTTAAAAAAAAGGGTAGACCCTTGGCTACAAGTGTGTGCAATTTTTTTTTGGATCGGGTCACCCCTTTGGACGCAATACCCCGAAATAGGTGGGCCACTTACTAAACCGTACCCCTAACCTCTAAGCAATTGATAAATTAGTGAATAGATGGCAGCGAAATGTTCAAAAATACATGAAACCAAATTAAAACTTACAATTTGATTTAGTTTATGTGTTTGTTTTATTTGTAAAAATATATTGTCGAATATTAACTTAATTTCACAAGCTTTTTCAGAGCTACTGAGCTCAGACAATTTCTCTCATTTTAAATCGGGGTCTGAATTTTCGTAGCTAAAAACAAATGCCTCAGCACCGTTTGGTCTTTCTACCTCTATTCCTAGGTTCTGCTGGGGCTCTATTCTGTAACTGTGAGTTTTCAAGTGTACCCTGAAAATTGTGCGCACTCTTCATTTTGCGATTCAGGAAGAGTGAGAATGATTTTTGGCTGTCAAAATTGTGTACACTTCCTCATTTTGCGATTCAGTATGTGTGAGAATGAGTTTTAACTGTCAAAATTGTGTACACTTCCTCATTTTGCGATTCAGTATGTGTGAGAATGAGTTTTAACTGTCAAAATTGTGTACACTTTTCTTCCGAAAAACTCACTGAATTTTAGTCGGTGAGTTTTGCACTCGGTGTACACTACATTTTCTCACAATTACAGAATAGAGCCCCTGGAGTCCCCCGTTGGCGTTGCACTGTATTTCAGCACTGTAGTCACTGACAACACAGTCGTCCTAAGCACACTGGCCTCAAAATTTTTCTTCTCTATCCACATAGCTCTAAAAAAGGTTTTTTGCTAATTTTTTTATATACAATTTAAATACACTGATTTTTATTAATTTTTTCTTTAAATTCACCGACTTCTCTATTTTGCACCACAGCAAACACTGAAGTAAAATTTTATTTGATGTTTGTGTGTATCGCTGTTTCGATATGGTCAGCCGTTTTTTGCAGGGACATACGTCAAAAACCGATAATAGAAATACATAGACTACTAGACTATAGACATAGCTTTATTTTTAATCCAACCTTTAAATATAAAGTGAGCTTTAAAGTTAAAGGTTACTTCAGAAAACGGCCTTAAGTGTTGTTATATCAATTTAAAATGTGTAATGTATTTTAATGGTTAGAAACCTTAGCGGTCCACAAGTAACCAGGTTATCCCTCTAATTTAATAATTATTAGTTATATGTCAGAATATTTTATTCAGAGTGTATTTAAATGGCAGGGAACTAAGTCCTAAGATCCCCAGGTTATACCTTTAATTTAATAGTTGATTGTATTCTAATGGCAGGGAACTAAGTCCTCATGTCGCCAGGTTATTCCTCCAATTTGATAATTTTATAATAATTCGTCAGATTATATTTTTAGGTTATTATCTCCAATAATAGTAAGTAAAATTTATTTTTTTGAAATATTTCTTGTTCGTTCATTCGAACAGTTATGTATGTTAAAAATTTTTTTATTTCACTGTTAATTTGTTCATACGATAGTACCGTTTCAACGGTACGCTTTAACATTTTCATTAACTTGCAACATTAATTTTCTTTATGTCAAGGTCTATTACATTACTTATCTAATTATATTATATTATAGTATTACCTTCACTTGATTTATAACTTTTTATTTTATATTTAATGAAACTACTTCATTTTTTTTTGTGTATTAATCCAATATTTGCTTAAAAAACTCGACAGGTCAGCACGACCATACTCGTCAAGGAGCCATTTGGAACCACAGTATATACAGTAATAAACATTTTCGCAGTTTTTCACCAATTGGTCCCCGAGGAGTACTTTTGGGTTGTGTGCAGCGTTCTAAAACTAATTTTGCGATCACGGCAACACTTACAGGGGAATACCCCCTCATGATTATAAAAAGTTCTTTTCGAGGATAAAATATATATAATTGTGTTATTTATAAACAAAATGTAGGTTAAATATAATATCAATGCTTAATTAAGAATAATATCAATAGTAAAGTACATAATTATTGCTTGTGTTTCTTTAAACTGGAAACTCAAATCGTAATTATAGCACTGGATGGAGTTTTCTTAAAAGTAAATTTAAAGTCAATAAAATATCCATTGTAAGATTATATTTTTATGATAAACGGGAAATTTGTGAATTTATGATGGAAAATTCTAAATTTCCAAATATATTTAAGTCTTTATTCCAAAACAAAACAAGGTTGGTATAGTTATAGAGACTCTAAAGCCTGCCAGCGCATCCGCCCAGAGAGCGCATTAAGCACACCCAAGTTTGAGAGACCATTACCCGGAGCTTCTCAAAGATACTCAACATCAAAGTATCGAATTCACAAATATGAATAATACACACATACAATAGTAATTGCTATGAATGACTACCGTATAAACTCAGGACACGCATTTGCTGGAGACTCCGAAGGTTATGGTTGTCATAAGTTCAGCCAGCACATTCAATGGTCCATTACCCGGAGCTGCTCCAACATGATGAGTAGATTTTAGTGAGGCTCACATGCCACTGCCTCTGGCTACAAGCTGGATATGGGAATATTGCAAAAAATAGCAATTATCTCTTATAATTATAAGAAGTGTTTGTTTACAAAATTACCTGTGCCACTCTGCCATAGTACGGTTGTTGCTCCCTTTCATACCACAGTAAATTTGTATGCAACTCTGAATCGGCAAAATTCATGCTCCTTCTCATTATCAACCCTGATCAGATTTTACCCCCGAGGAGTACTCAGAAAGGTTTATTACTATATATACTGTGTTTGGAACTAACGAAAATCTTCCTAGCAAACGTAAACGTTGAGTGCAAGATTCGGTGACAAATTAAGCGTGAGAACTGTTATCAAACAGAACGCGTGCGGTTTGCCGGAATAATCTTTAATGTTTACCATTGCTGTTGCGAGAAGAACTGATTTCCACGTTGCATTTGAGACTCGGTTTTGGTTATAGAGGATGCCCCGCCGAACGAAGTATCTACCACACATTTTTTAAAATTTGCTTTGTCAGCAATAAAAGTTTGTTTAAAAAAATCCAGTGAAACAATTTGTTATTTTCTAAGTTTGCGAATAAAACTTCAGTCTAGTAGATATTTCCAACAAATTTTGGATCGCTCGAATGGAAACATATGCATATATTTGAACTTTAAGAAAACAAGGTAAATAGCAAATTCGGCTAAAAGCGGCAAATTTTTATTAACAAAACGGCCAACAGATCGGCTCCCGGCTAAACCGAAATTTCTCCGGCTGTTTGATATCGCAACCGGCTAAATCTAGCCGGAAAACGGCTTAAATGGCAACACTGCATATATGTAGGTACAAAGCCGTACCTAATCGGAAGTATTAATCAAATGAACCGCATTTCCTCTTACTATACATATGCCTAAATGTATGCAACCATTTACAATAGCAAGTAAACACAGGGTGCATCTAATGAAATTAAAAATTTTATGCTGAAATACACATGCTAAGCCCTTCGAAATTTTCTGCTGGGATATGGGTTACAGCTTCGCAAATTTTACCCCTACCGAAACCAAAGATGTATACACATAAAAAAAATACGGACTTGTTAACTTGTCACCATAAATGTTGAGTATATACAGATATTTTAGAAGGCTTTCCTTACTCGCGCCGCAGGGGGCTCAAGCCATTTTTGTCTCACCAAAGGAAGCCGTGGAAATTTTAAACACTTTGTACCGTCTTCCTTGCAGTTATTTTGTATTTTTGCAGCTTCCAAACGCGTAACTCATTTTTGTTTTTATTATTTTAAAAGATAATTTTATTTTTTGCTTTGTCGACCAAATTCTTTTCAGAAAAAATGTTATTATAATTTTCAATCTGGTAGCTTGATCTCAGCAAAAGTCAAATGGCTAACATGGCTGCTAATGTCATTAAGTGAAAGTACCTTCTTTTTTCTACCATGAATATCAATATTAAATGGTCCAATTTTGCAGGAATTAATAAATATACAAAGTTTAATTAAAGAGAAACACGTAGCAATGATTTTGGGCATGTAGCCCTTTAGGTAAGTACGATTTTCAGCACGTGCCGGATGTTGGAAAAATGCATGAAGTTATATGCATGATAAAAAAATAGGAAGGTAGAACCGCTGAGAGGAATTTTTCAAATTCTTGACGTTTGCAAACCATTTAATTTTGAAATTTTACAAACAAACTCACACACACATTCTCGTTTTCAATCTCAAACAACAACAACTTCGAACAATTCCTTTTTTTTTACCCTCAATTTTATACAATTTTAAAATGTTGGCAAACTTCAAAAAAAAAATCATGGCCGACGAATTGAGAAACGGTTTTACCTTACTATGTTTTAATCATGGTTATATGTATGTAGATATGTACAGAAAAAAAAACTAACTTATATCGTTTGTTTTCACTTTTACAATTTGTCACTGCAGAATTTATTCTGCCTGGTAATGTTTCAATAATTGTGTAAAACTACGCAGAAATATTAACGCACAAATAGTTAAATTCGAAATGTTTAGTTATTTGCCGATATTAGTTCGATACCTAGCCCACTAGGAAGAGCACAGTTCATACTTTGTAACAAGTCGCACCTGATCCCTCGAAACCTTCCACATACCCCTGGGGAACCATTGGAAATGGTCTAAAATTAGCATTTTGACACCGGAAATGTAAACTCGATAAACAGTATTTCTGTGCAGAACACCTTTATATTGTCAAAGGTATTCAACATTTATTGCGCATATAACTTCGGTTACGCCATCCACAGAATATTTGCGTAGAACTCACTCCGAAATTCACAAAAAGTGAATTTTTCAGACCGAATTTATTAATAAATTAGTGACCGCAATTACAAATTAGGTTTAACAATAAAGTGTAGACCCTTGACTTCAAGTGTGCGTAAAATTTTTTGCATCGGGTCACCCATTCGGACGCAATAGCCCGAAATCATTGGGAAAATAACTAAACCGTACCCAGTTAATTCGTTGTTCGGTTTTCCTCAATCAACAATTGCACCAAGATGACGTCACGCACACAGCTGATTCTGTCAAATTCGCAAAGAGTGGATTAGCGGTACCGCGATGGGCGCAATCTCTATTTCTCTTAATCGTGGTCACGCTGTGTGCGTGACGTCATCTTGGTGCAATTGTTGATTGTGAGCATACGAAAAAACCAAATAACAATTTTAATATTTGTGCGTTAATATTTCTGCGTGGTTTTAAAGAATTATTGAGACATTACAAAACGAAATGAAGTGTGCAGTGGCAAAGTGTAATAGTGAAAACAAAAGGACAGCATGCGATATAAGTTTTTTTTTTCGTTTCCTACGGAGGCAAACCTGGCGAAAAAGTAGAAGCAGTTCTGCCAACGAGGAGATGCATTAAACACCAAATCGAGATTTGTGCTATGTGTGTGAGCTATGAGCCTCACTATATACAGTAATAAACCTTTTTGAGTACTCCTCGGGGGTAAAATCTGATCAGGGTTGATAATGAGAAGGATCATGAATTTTGTTGATTTAGAGTTGTATACAAAATTATTCTGGTATGAAAGGGAGCAAAAACCGTACTATGGCAGAGTAGCACAAGTCATGACTGTGTAATAGTGCCCGAAACTATTGCAAAAGTATAAAAACATTGCAATTTGGTGTCTATTATTATAGATACTAGTATAGATTATCATAGTTCAGTGTATAATTTGTTATATTAAAACCAAGAACGATAGAATACAAGATTGCGCATTCCCGCAGAATGACATTTGTGGCAACGGGTAAACAAAGAATATGGCGAAGAACAATGAGTTGACAGTTGTGAATTTGCAGTGAGAAAACGTGTTTTCTTCTCGATTCACCAATTTCTCAAGCCATCTTTGAATATAGCAAATTAAGCACTACGTTAACAAAAAATATACAACCACTCTTGAAATGTGTTCAAAAGAATAGGTCTTATTAATTAACTATTTAGAATTTTTGTGTTTGTATTGCAGGTGCCGAAAAAGTGATAATATCTTGTCGCAGCGCATGTTTTCCAGAAAGTGGTCGATGCTTTAATTTGTAATTTGTGGTATTTCAACGTTTTCAACTTAAAATGTCGTGTTTAAAAGTGGTCCGTAAAGTGCTTCAAGCATATTACGCTGGTGTCTAAATTGTATGGCTTGTCCTGCCGGCAGAACTCTACCCACTTTCTGGCCAAGGCGTCGTCGCGGGGAAATAAAAAAAAAAAACTGCTTTTGGGGGCTTTACCCCTACGGCTGCTGCAATTCAACACACGACACGACATTTTTATAAAGTTTTTATTACAAAAAAAACGTTTTTTACTTCAGAACGCACGAATTACTTCGATTTTTCACTTGAAAGTACACAATACGTTTGCAATATGTTTGCACTTGTTTCTAAACAAAAAGTTTGTTTACGTATTGCCATAAATGTCAAAGTCGGCAAAACCAAAGTAGCGGTTTCGGGAATGCGCCACCTTCAGTTCATTTCACCATGTATTACACCGCACATGATTATGAACTGTTAAATGGTGAAAACACTTGTAACTTGTAGATCACTCAAACTTGGGTGTGCTTAATGGACTGTCTGGGCGGATGTGCTGGCAGTCATTGGGATCTGTATAGCTATACAAACCTTGTTTTTTTTTAAACGAAGACTTAAATATATGCGGAAATTTAGAATTTGGCTTGATAGATTCACAAAATTTACCGTTTTCATAAATAATTTCGTGCGCGCAAAACGAACACGCTGCACTCAACCCAAAAGTACTCCTCGGGGACCAAATGGTGAAAAACTGGTTTACTACTGTATATACTGTGCTATGCGCTTCTACATGGAACTATTTTGGCCTTTCATTGGTGAATTGTAGTAGGCATATTTCCATGGTGAAAAGCAGTTTCTACAGTAAATAGATACATGAACTCCACTACCTAATTATTTCTGTTAGTACCTGATTCTTTTTAGTGCTGGTATGACGTAATGCACCAGTGGATAAGGTCGCCAGTGCCCAAAGTATTATACATTGAAAAGTTCAGCTTAAATTGTATTTTACTTACATAGAATATTTGTTTCCAAAGAAGCTACACGCATTCTGTCGGAAATGGTACAAAAGTCGTCAAATCAAAGCTGTGGAGTTTATGGTGGTTGGCTACCGTCCTCAAATATAAATAGGCAATAGGCGAATCCAAAAATTCCCTTTGCTGCACACCTTCCTTTTGGTCTTCATGAAATTGCAAACACTGTTAATACATCCGTTTTTTCGTGTGCTAAAAATCGTATTTACCTAAAGGGCTACATGTCCAAAATTATTGCTACGTGTTCCTATTTAATCAATCTTTGTATATTTATTGATTCCTGCAAAATTGGCCCATGTAATATTATTATAGGGTGGGGTTTAGTACCGCTCACAACCATTTCGGGCTATTCCGTCCAAATGGGTGGCCCGATCCAAAAAAAATTTCACACACTTGCAGTCAAGGGTCCACGCAATATTTTTTGTAAATTTTGGTTACTAATTTATTTACAAATTGGGTTTGAAATATGCCCTTTTTTGTAAAATTCGGAAATTAGCGTACATTTATCACTCCTATTCTGCTTAAATTAGCCACTTCACCAATATATTTTTGAATTCCTCTTCACTTTACACTTTACTTGATTTGTTATAACTTGCTTTACGACTTTAATATTAACCAATTCATCACAATTCATTAAATAAAAACACCTTCAAAATCACGCGTCTGACTTTGGTTGCATATGCAAATTAAATGGCGGAGTTCAGCAGTCAAACTCCAAAATATGCAAAAGAATGAGAGACAAAAGAAGATAGGATATAACCCAGTAAGCATTAAAAATATACAAAGGTGTTCTCTGCAAAAGGTGTTCAGCTCCTTTTCTTCGCAAAACAGAAAGGAGAATTCTACTGCCTGAGGGTTATAATCCCTAAGTGCGGCCGAAGGCCGCCTACGCAGAAAGGTGTTCTCTGCAAAAGGTGTTCAGCCCCCCTTCTTTGGCAACACAGAAAGGAGAATACTACTGACNGTATGACGTAATGCACCAGTGGATAAGGTCGCCAGTGCCCAAAGTATTATACATTGAAAAGTTCAGCTTAAATTGTATTTTACTTACATAGAATATTTGTTTCCAAAGAAGCTACACGCATTCTGTCGGAAATGGTACAAAAGTCGTCAAATCAAAGCTGTGGAGTTTATGGTGGTTGGCTACCGTCCTCAAATATAAATAGGCAATAGGCGAATCCAAAAATTCCCTTTGCTGCACACCTTCCTTTTGGTCTTCATGAAATTGCAAACACTGTTAATACATCCGTTTTTTCGTGTGCTAAAAATCGTATTTACCTAAAGGGCTACATGTCCAAAATTATTGCTACGTGTTCCTATTTAATCAATCTTTGTATATTTATTGATTCCTGCAAAATTGGCCCATGTAATATTATTATAGGGTGGGGTTTAGTACCGCTCACAACCATTTCGGGCTATTCCGTCCAAATGGGTGGCCCGATCCAAAAAAAATTTCACACACTTGCAGTCAAGGGTCCACGCAATATTTTTTGTAAATTTTGGTTACTAATTTATTTACAAATTGGGTTTGAAATATGCCCTTTTTTGTAAAATTCGGAAATTAGCGTACATTTATCACTCCTATTCTGCTTAAATTAGCCACTTCACCAATATATTTTTGTATTCCCCTTCACTTTACACTTTACTTGATTTGTTATAACTTGCTTTACGACTTTAATATTAACCAATTCATCACAATTCATTAAATAAAAACACCTTCAAAATCACGCGTCTGACTTTGGTTGCATATGCAAATTAAATGGCGGAGTTCAGCTGTCAAACTCCAAAATATGCAAAAGAATGAGAGACAAAAGAAGATAGGATATAACCCAGTAAGCATTAAAAATATACAAAGGTGTTCTCTGCAAAAGGTGTTCAGCTCCTTTTCTTCGCAAAACAGAAAGGAGAATTCTACTGCCTGAGGGTTATAATCCCTAAGTGCGGCCGAAGGCCGCTTACGCAGAAAGGTGTTCTCTGCAAAAGGTGTTCAGCCCCCCTTCTTTGGCAACACAGAAAGGAGAATACTACTGACTACTTTATTCAAAATCCCCCCATATCTAATTTGGCATAATTTCTTTTATTAAAAAATCCCACGGTTTCTGTTAGTTGGGTCATATTCCACTTCAAACTGCTCAGTTTGCCTAAGAAAATTCCGTTTTTCTCCCTTTTTCAAACGGTTCCCTAGGTGCCTGTGGGAGGAGTCCAAGGGGGGTACCCCTTTTTAGAAAGCGGCGACTGTCTCCTTTCTAAAATGGGGGGGAGGGGGGTTTCTCACTCACATTCTCTCACGAAATTACCATTTATATGAAAAAGTCATGAACGACTTCAATACAAATGGAGCCCAAAATCATTTAAGGCTTTCTGCACATTGGTCGTCCAATCATAGTCGCTTTATCGTCATAATAATGATGTAAAGATTACATGACGACCACACACACACGCACATTCGGTCGTGATATTTCAATTCATTTGGCGTCTAAAAATTCACTTGAAGCAGGTATTTTCTGTTTTCTGGTTGATATTTTTGCGAAATATTTACAAAAACCTGCAATTTTTAAAATATGGACTATGCTGCCACAATTCTGGACAAAGTTTTTCAGTAACATCTCTTCTTTTCTTTTCCTGAAACCTGTTTTGTGCACGCACGCAGAGACTTTTTACAATTTCGTCATATTTTATCGTTAAAACTCTCACATTTATTGAATTTATTGGAATTGTCCGCTTTTCAATAATTTACACAGATTTTATGAAAAAATTATTTTTATGCAATTTTAATGCAAATATTAACTTTTTCAATAATTTTTCCCCATAAAATGTAAACAAACAATGCGTGTACAACGATTAGAAAACGACAGTGCCATACTTATCCGTTTCTGCATCTTCTACAATTTGCCGATAGCTAGCCGATAACGACAAGTCTGCAGATTTCCTTTTAAATGCATGTGCTCGGCACAAAATTTCTGGACGAGACGATAACGCAACTATGATTGGACGACAAGGGTGCAGATAGCCTAAGACATAACTTTTCTGTACAAGACTCTTAAGTGAGTAATGCATGACATTCGCTACGGGGGTCTTTTCCCAGTAGCGAAAATGGTCACCGGTGACATCGTCACTAATGAGCATTTAGTGACATCGTCACACTTACTGTGAATCCTAAACGACATATAGCTGATAATGACACTGGTGACAATGTCATGCAGGTGTACTCCTATCAAAGACTTATTTTTTTTTTTTGGGTTTTGAGTTCGATGGCAAGTTACCCAACGCCAAGTTATCCCTCTGCTTTAATAGTTGTGACGTGTTACACGAAGGTGTAACTTGATAATAGAACATAAAGTGCGATGGCACTTAGTGAGAGATGATAGTTGCGTTCGCGTAGCTGATTTCTCTGAATTAATAATTATTTTGTGATACACGAGGGTGTAGCTTGAGGTTCAAACGTGATGTGCAGTAGCACTTGATGAGTGACAAACGTTTCGTACGCGTAGCTAATTTCTTGATGACTGATCCAAAAGGTTGTTAGATAGTGTAACTAAACCGAGGTGATCGATGGCATGTGAATCCTCTTTATTCGTTGATTTCAGCTGGACATCTTTGTTTGTTCGACAGACTGCAGAGGTAAGTGACGGATAAGTTGAGATGTAGTATTGTAATCCTTGTAGAAGATTGTGGACGTCAAGGCGATTTGAGGTGAATCAGATGAGCGTGTAAGATGATGGTTGAGTTGACTTGAGCGATAGGACAGTCATTTAAGACCGAGCAGTGATGAATGAGTGAAGGAATAATGGAGGGAAGGACAGGGAGGATTGAGTGAGGTGGACGGTATTTCCACCCGTGATAAGTAATGATCATGATTAATGTTATATTAAAATTTTAAAATTTAGCTTCAATTTTAGTTAGGAACTTAGCAAGCAGAGTGACTTTGCGAAAGTCGAAGCCGCGAAAGATATCGGAAAAATCAGCGCTGTTTAGTATGCCTTCGAAGCCCTCTCGAGCGCCAGCAAGCAAGGGACAGTGGAAGGTCTGGTGAATATAATCATCAGACTGTCCACATCTGCAGGTGTTAAAATTTATCGCATTAATACGATAAAGGTACTCATTGTCATAAGTGTAGCCGGTTAGGATTCGATTCAGTATTTTAATTTCCCTAGGACTTCTTTTAAATTTGTTGAACCATGTTTTTTGGGGTCTCTGAGTACAGATATGTGCAAAAAGGCTATGTTTGTTGCTGGAGAATATGAGGAAATCTTCATACCATTTATTATAAATTGTGTTACGTATGTTTCTAAGCGCTTCGTCAAAAGTAAGTTTAACGTCAAGGATGTTATCACAGTTTACCGCTGTTTTAGCTAAAGAGTCGGCCGTTTCATTTCCGGCGATGCCAACATGGCTTGGAGTCCAGATAATGGTCACGTTGTCAAAGTCTGCTTCTTGGATTAGGTTATGGACTTCAAGAATGAGGTGGTTTTGCGTCTTGTCCTTGGCAAGGAGATTACAGGCAGTAAGGCTATCGGTAAATACTAAAATTTTGTTATAATTAGTCTCTTTGGCAATTTGCAGAGCTTTCAAAATGGCTAGTATTTCGGCATAGGTAGAGGATGAGCTAAAATTGATTTTAAAGGTATACTCACTTGAGTTGGTGTAGTTGTACACACCACAGCCTGCCGACCTGGGGCCAACAGAGGCGTCCGTGTAGAAAATACAGAAGTTGGAATTTCTATAGTCGTTTAAAATGGCAGAATACACGGCTTGGATACAAACCGGAGCTAAGTTGATTTTCTTGTCATTTAGAGTTTTGGTGATTATGTGTAGATTTGGGGTATAGACAGATTCACTTACAGTATGGACTTTGTCAAAAATGTGTTTAAATTCGTTGAACACTGTGCTATAACTGGAGTTAACACTAGGCGAGTTGTATAAAAGGTCTCTGAAGGAACTGTCCGAAGCAAAATTGTTCATCAATTCTCTTGCCGTGAGCCATTTAGCCCTTTCAGCCGGAGGTAGTTCATTCGCCAGAGCATATATTAGCGGGATTGGAGTTGCAGGAGTGAGGCCCAAGCTTCTCCGTAGGAAACTGTTTTGGAAGGTTTGAATTTTTTTATTGGTAGTTTTTGCACAGTTGGACATGGATGACCTGCAGTATTCAATTTTGCTTCGAACAACAGCCTTGTAGAAGTTAAGTGCCACCTGGGGGTGAAGACCAGCTTTTATTGTGGTGAGGTATTTGAAGAGATTCGAGTTCCTGTACGATTTTTTAATAGTGTCATTGTAGTGTTCCTGCACAGATAGTGATGCACTAATGTGCCTGCCTAAAAACTTTACAGAGTGAACCTGTTCAATTATGCGATTTTGGCATACAATGTCAATCTTGTTACGTTTGCTCTTACTTAGCAACATCAGCTTAGTTTTGTCAGCATTGAAAGACAGGTTAAGATTTGAACATAGCTGAGCAAAATCGTTTAGTTTGCATCTTAAGTTTGAAGTTGCTTGTTCAAGACTATCATGGACAGACATAATGAGGAAATCATCAGCAAACTGATATATTTTCGTGTTTGTGTCCTGAATGACATGCAGATTTTTGGTGTACAAATTGAAGAGACATGGGGACAGACAGCTGCCTTGAGGAAGTCCGTCATGGATCTCAATTGTGTCACCCCCCAGTTGAAGCTTTCTGAGAGCGAGGAAGTTGGTAATCCATTCTACATACGCATTGTGTATATCAGATTGAATCATTATGTCCTTAAGTTTGCTTATGTTGACACAGTTGTACGCGTTGCTGATGTCAGAGACGCATAAAATGACTTTTTTTCCTTGTTTTTTGAAGACAGCAGCATCGTGCAGGATGTAGTTAACACAGATTGTGGCTGATTTTTTTGGTCTGTACGCAAAGGAGAGTTTAGGAATTGAGTTGGTTTCTTCAAGGAAGTTGGAGATTCTATCCTTTATACAACCGTTTATGCATTTTAGAAACACTGAGATGAGGGCTATGGGTCTGAAATTGGAGTAATCGCTAAGGTCTCTATCTTTTTTCGGAATGGGTACTATCTTAATGGTGCGCCATTTTTTGGGGATTTGGTTCGTCAAAAAAACATCATTTAAGGCAGTTCGCAGATTGTTGAGTGAGAGAGATTTTAACATTTTGTACGTGATTGCGTCAGCCCCTCCGGCTGAGTTGCAATTTTTTGAGTAGATGATCTTAGAGAGTTCTTCAAAGGTGATGGCTAAGGAGTTGGTGGGGCAAAGCTCAATGTCAATTGGCAGTTGGGCATTATTGGGGGGAACTTGATTCTTTAATAAATGAAGGAAGTTTTTGTTGTTATCACTAGACCACTGGGCACTGTTAGAGTTTTTGTAATCGCCTCTGAGGGCTTTTACAAATTTCCACGCATTTTTAGTGGACGGGGCCTCATTCAGTTCACCTATTTTGTTTTGGAAACTTTCTCGTTTTGCTTTTTTTCTTTTTTCTTTCCATTCCTTTTTGAGATTGGTCAGCTCTTCAAAGTTTTCAGGTGATGGTCGGGATTTACATTTCTTGAAGGCGATTTTGAGGAAGCGGAAAGACTCATCCCACCAAGCTTTCGGGGTTCTATTGGTACTGAGGGTGTGTGTGGCGGCTTCAATTTCAGTTTGAAATTGTTTATGGATGTCTTCAAAGTTTGGCTCAAAGGAGATGTTTTGCAGATTAGCAGCCAATTTTTTTTGAGAAAGAAACCTACATCCGACATGAGTGATCATGTTGGTCTCTATAACAACAGGAAAATGGTGACTTCCTCCTAGTCTGATAGGATCAGTCTTCCATTCAAACGGTATATTGCTATTCGTAAATGATAAGTCAAGGACAGATCCGGTGGGGGACATTAAATCATTTTTGAACGTATGAGACCCGTCGTTTAGGTGCCAAAAATTGTGTTCTGTGATAATTTTGTGAAGGTTGTCTCCTCTGCAGGATTGAACATGGTCACCCCACGCTCTCGCCCTGGCATTAAAATCCCCCAGAATTAATACGTTGCTGAATTGTTCAAGATATGAAAGGAGTCTATGGGTTTCGGCTTTAAAATCGTTTATGCGAATGCTCTGTGGGAAATAAACTGCACATAACACTAAATTTGGCTCAAGATTTTTGGTTTGGATGATTAAAATATCGAAGTTTGTTGTGAAATTTAATCTGTGAACTTTAATTTGCTTTTTGAGGACAATGGCCACACCGCCATATCCATCATCTCTGTTTTTTTCCAAAATGTTGTAATTTATAATGTTCCTATGCTGCTGTTCGTTGGAAGTAAATATTTCGCTAAGACACGCTACATCAAAGTTATAGTGATTTAAATAGTATTCAACAGAATTTATGTTGGCTTTTAAAGATTGACAATTGTACTGCAGCACTTTCATATGTTATACTTTGGGTGGAGTATCTATACCCCTACTTATTATCTCAACCTCGTCTTGGATAGTATTACGTTCATATTGTTGCTTCAGGATTTGAACTTTTCCCAGGACTCCCTCCAAGTGATCATTGGCACATGCATTGTTTATGATCTTGAACAATTCAGACAACAGTTTCTCCATCTCAGTGACCCTACCTTTCAGATACTCTGGTTTGTCGAGCACAGAATCTCTGGGAGTTCTGACTCTGCTTTCTCTAGCTATTGTTTGCTCCGGGGNGCTTGTCGAGCACAGAATCTCTGGGAGTTCTGACTCTGCTTTCCCTAGTGATTGTTTGCTCAGGGGCTGACTTATTGTTTTTGGGGCTACGACCGCGCAAAACAGTACTGTATTTGAACCTCGTCCGTTTTTTGTTGACGTTTGTATCCCTGTTTTTGATGTTCTCATTTTCAGCCGATAGCTGTGAAAATTCAGTGTCTTCTACTGTGAGTAGATCAAAGCGGTTTTGGCTTTCTGAAAAATATTTTTTAAGGGTTTCACGTCTGGATATATTTTTCACTGTTCTAATATGATTTATGGAGCGTTCTCTTTCCCATGCAGTGCAGTTGAGCTTGTCCGTGGAGACATGGTCCATACTGCCGCACAAAATACACTTTTTGTTGCAGGAATTTAGATCACAAGTGGTGAGACCACATTGGATACAGCGCTTTTTGGATTTGCAAGCGAATTGTGTGTGGCCCAACCTACCACAGTTCAGGCATTGCCTAAGAGGGGGTATGTAAAAGTCCACATATAGTTTTGTGTAGTCAAAAATAATAAATTGAGGAATTTCTTTCCCAGAAAATCCAATTTTAATGGTGGTTGTTGGAGTGAACGACTGGTTGTCTTGATTTCTGCGCGTGAAGCGCCTAACTGTGACGATGGGAACACTAGAGGTGGCATTTGCCTTGATCTCTGCTTCCTCATACCAAATTGGAACCCCTCTCACTACTCCGTATGTTTCCACAGCAGTTTTTGGCACGAAGGCCCTTAAACCTGTGGCTTTGATTTTATCGTTGAGAACAAAGTTATTTGCTGCCGCAGCGTTTTTGAAGGTAATTTTGTACAGGCTTTTGCCTATGGCGTAAATTAAATCAATGTCTTTGATTCTAAAGCATTTTATTTTATTGAATAGGGTTAGACCGTTTGAAATTCTCTCATTATTCATGTCACTGCATTGTGACGAGTCCATTAAAACAAGATAAACCCCAGCAAAATTTGCTGGGTACATAGTCAAGTCATTTTTGGAGTTAGCTTGATCACTTTTAGAGGTCACTGTGTCAGTTAGCTGTTCGTTGGCCGACGCCAATAACGGGCTACCGGTATTTTCACACATCCCGTTATCTGTCTGTATATCTACACACATTTCGCTAGCATCTAGAATTTGCTCGTCCCTAACCTCACCGGTCACACTTGTATCAAGAGTGAGTTTGCAAAGCTCTGGGTTTTTAATCATAGTCATTAATTTGGAACTTGTGTCCTTTCTTGGGCGTTTGCCCTTAGCCAAGTTGGCGCTAGAGAAGGCCTCGAAGTCAGCCGCCGGCGTCCCCGACGACGAGGACGCCATAGCGACTTTAGTAATTTTTGCTGCCGTGCGCGGCAGGCTTTCACTTTATGTTACCGCAGCACTAATTCACAAAAGTTTCACAGCTTATACTAAAAGCAAAATCACTCACCTGAAGTCCTTATCCCGTTAAAAAATTTGGTGTATAAAATCCAGAAAATTGTTTGAAAAGATTTGTAATAGCGCCCAAAGCGACGCACAAGCGTTCAAATACGATTAGCTGTAATATTTTACAGCTATGAAGTCCTCACAAAAGTTAAAATTGGTACAGCACATGCACATGTGCCAAAGCGCCGAAAAAAAGCTCCTCAAGTTATAGTTTGCGCAGAACACGTCCACCACCACTCGAAGTTGAAAAGGGAATGTCAAAGACTTATAACAAACAATGTCTTGCAGCGGTCACTTATAAAGAGTGCAAGATACTGTCGCTTGAATGTCATTAATGATCACTGCATGACTAAGTCATGCAGATGACATCAACGACGAAATTACCATTAGTTGCGTTCCAACTGCTTCACGATTTGCAGGTTTTTACAGGAAGTCGTTCCAGGTGACCACCTCCCATAAGGTTTATTTATGGGGACAATGTCTTGCAGCGGTCACTTATAAAAAGTCCATTGCAAGATACTGTCGCTTGAATGTCATTAATGATCACTGCATGACCAAGTCATGCAGATGACATCAGCGACGAAATTACCATTTATATAAAAAAGTCATGAACGACTTCCATACAAACGGAGCCCAAAGTCATTTAAGACGTAACTTTTCCGTACAAGACTTTTAAGTGACTAACGCATGGCATTCGCTACGGGGTTGTTATGCATACATCATACATACATATGTATATGTAAGTAATGCAAGCAAATGCTTTTTGTTGGAAGGAATGTAGGAATAAGCACAAATGCGTTTATTTATTATATGTATCTAATAATTGGAACTTAGGGCCAGTTTTTCAGTGCACGGCCGTGGTTTAAACCATGATTCAATAATACAAGGTTAGATAATTATTGACAGCCGCGGTTTGACACTCCTTTACAAAAGGTTGCATTTACGAAGGACGGAGAAAGACGAAGAATGAAGTCCCTTGGTGCGTATTAGTAGAAAAGTACTCAAAGTAGGCAATTAGTAGTGAAATTCCTTTTGTAAATTCCAATGTATTTGCAGGAAATCTGGCATTTTAAACGAAATATTGAACGTAATATTACAAAATATACGTGAATTACGTAATTTATGTGCTACTTAGCTGTATAAAAACTGCAAGGGCTCAAAATTAATATACAACTACTGCGACTTTTATGTAGACATCCATTATGAAAAAAGTTTATGTTTTCATCAGTTAAATGTGCTCCATATGTATATACAAATAAACATATTGCACAAAAGCTTATACTTCTATTTCACACCAAAGCTTCACTTTTTCCAAGTAAAGTTGCAAAGAAGCAACACGGTGCCACTGCTAAGGGAGCGGTGCGAGAGAGACAACTGTCAGTTTATCGAACCTTGTATTATTGAATCATGGTTTAAATTAAAGAGCGAAATACACCACACAAGCGGCTTGTCAAACATTCTTCAAACCTACTTTTCCCATTTCGCCATACACCATGCAAACATGACTCGTTCAAGCAAAGAATTTTAGTTTTCTTCCAGTTCGCAATGCTAAATATTATGGTTTTCTTTCATTTTCCTCTCTTACGTCCTTACTCGGTGAAAATTTCGTTGCGAATGAGGCGATTTTGCTATACACAACGCAAGCGGTTTGATCAAACATCAACATGGCGGCCAGAAAATCAAAAAATTTTGATTTTTGCTCAAATTTCCCTCAAGCGGTTTGTCAAACCTTCAAACACCCCCATACACAGCACAAATGGCTTGAAGCAAAGGGAAATTTCGCTTGGTTTGTCAAACCGCTTGTGTGGTGTATTTCGCTCTTAAGTTTAAACGCCCGATCTGGCTGGTTTAAACTACGATCAGCCAATCAAATGTCAGCCAGCTGTTCAATTTAAACTCAGTTTACATAATCCAAGTTTAAACTGGCACTGAAAAACTGGTCCTTAGTGGGTATAAGATTAACTAATGTGAAAAGTGCGCGTCTGGTGAAGACTGAGAGTAAAGAAAAGCAGAAAAAACAATATAATTTTTTTTTAATGTTTTGATTCGCCATTATAAGGCTATTAATAAGAAACAAAAAATATACACACGTTAATAGAATAAGCATATGTATGTATGTATGTATTATGGCTGGTTTTCATTAGGTCAAAATCACTGATCACAAATGTCGATATCGCAGTGCATGTCAAAGACTGTCGTCAAATTTCGGTCTCAGATGATTGACATTCCGTTTTCATTACTGATGTCAAATGTAGAAGATATAGTAGGTTAAGTTAAATTTTTCGATATTTTGAAATATCAATATCTTATGAACTACATAACCGATTAAACAACTAATGATGTCAAAATAAAGATGATTAGTTTATCTTTCAGTGATGTACATAATTTTTCTGATTTTTTTTATATTTTTGAGTCAGAAATACAAAAAAACAAAAAAAAAATTGTTTTCATTAAATTACCTTTTTTGAAGAAAATTGCATTAATGCTACAGAAATTTATATTATTTAGAAAGTACAAGTTATTACCGTATATAGAAAGGTTTGTTATAGGGCAAAATTTAATAAAAGTAGTGGGAAAAATCGAAATAGTATATATATTTTTTTATCGTTTACCAAAAATTTGCTTTAAAAAAGTTTTGGTAAATACGCCGTAAAAAAGCTATTAAAATTATCTTTGAATTGGATTCAATACTTTTCTAATCGGTCAAGTCGTTTCCGAGATATTTAACATATAAGAAATAGGAAAGTTGAAGTTTAACCTGTTATATTTTCTTTATTTTTTACTTGCCCCAAATAATTTGGTAATGGTTGAAATCAGCATGAAAAGTTCTATCGATCTGCATTTGATTAGCCGTATCAGTTGCGGCACCGAGATAAGCGATTTAGAAGAAAAATTGTGGGGGCCAAAGTTGTAGGAAATTTGATTTTCACAAGTCTGACCTTACTTATTTATGCCGTAGATTTGAAAATGAACGAGATATAATGCAATATTTTGAGATTACCGCTTGTTTCAAGTTTATTTCGAAAACTATCAATCTTAGAACGACCAAACTTGTATAGAATTGAATTTCCTACAACTTTTGTTTTTGTGATTTTTCTTAAAAATTAAAAATGGCCAACCATTTTTTTCGAAAAAAAAATTCGCACGTGCGCAATCGCTAGATTTGGTTGCCACTTGCCATTTACACGGAGACTGATCCCCCCGAGGGCAAAAGATCCAGAAAAATTATTCGAGAATTAATTTTTGTGAGGTCAAAAGTGTATGACTGGAAAATGCAGCAGTGGTTTTTCCTACATAGAATTTGATGCTCTTTCAGATGAGCATTGATTTTTTGAGGACCTCGATGATACTCGGATCCTACAGGCGAGGCGTCGCTTATCTCGCTGCAGCAACTGATACGGCTAATCAGGGGGGCTTGCAGCACTACCTATTCGTATTGCCCAATCCCTCCCCTGTCGCGAGGAACAATCAAAATACGGGACTCCTGACATACTCGAATCCCCAAAAAAAAATTTTATTTATTTATTTGTTTTCTGGGCCCTGACTGGCCTTAGGCGAGGTAGCAGGCCCATTTCGTGTTCCCTCATGTATGAAGTCACCAAATATATACATGGCCTCTGGGACCCCTACTCTACTCGGCTTAGTTTGATGGGCTCTTAGACTATTAGTATGCTTTAGAAATATTTACGGAAATAAAGCACATGATTTCGTTCGTTTTTGAGTTGTAGCAGGTAGGGATTTTTTCTTCAGTTGGGATTTCCCTGAACACCAGATACATATTTCGTAAATACGGACGTTCTTCATAAAATTTTATTTTGTAGGAGTTTTTTGTGTGCACCTAAATAAGTGAGATAAACGATGCGGGTGGTCCATTCGCGATCACTCACAATAAGTTATCCTGAAAACTTTTTAGGTCGTTGTATGGAAGATGTTTTTTCGCGTTTCCGAGGAATACACGTACAAAATTGTCAAAAAAATCGTTATCGAATCTATTGATACCAAAATTAAATTTTGATATTCTCCACTTCTCAAAATTGGAAATTGAAGAAAACAAATATATAAAATATGGTAATGTAATAATTTGCTTCATTTTTATATACATATCTGGAATAGTAGCTTATGTCAAGGGCCGGCTTTAGTATAATGCGGCATGCGCAGCATACGATTTATGTTTTCCAAAAAAAAAAATCAAAAAGGCTGCTCTGTAATAAGATTGGAAAGAGAAATGCGATGCAATTACCACTGTTTTACATAAGTGGAAGGCTTTTCTATTACTTCTACCACTGACGACAATGCATATATGTAGATATAGATTATAGCGTAATTCCCCGGAAAAGCGAAAAAACATCTTCCATACAACGCTCTAAAAAGTTTTCAGGATAAGCTGTTGTGAGTGAGGACGAATGGAGCACTTGCATCATTTAAATATGTAGGTGCACACCCAACACTTTTACAAAATAAAATTTTATGAAGAACGTACGTATCTACGAAATATCTGCAGTTCAGGATAATGCCAACTAAACCACATAACTCCGCACTTAGACAATTGCAGTTTGAGGAAAAAATCACTACCTGCTACAACTCTACAACGAACGAAGTCATGTGCTCTATTTCCGTAAAATTTCTAAAGCATACTAACTATTAGTGGAAAATAAACAAATCCTGAAATTTTCACTTTTACTACATAATTTTATTACGCTATAAAACCGCACAGCTGGAATTTTTCTAAAAATTACGAACAAAAAGTTTAGAATTTTTGGGTGTAACTGTTGTTGAAATTTCTAATTTTTGTACGAAGTTTAAAATGTGGATTAATGTGGTTCTGGTTATTTAATATGCTAGAATTTTATAAAAAAACTATGAACATTAAATAAACAAAAGAAAAAACCAAAACTGGTCAAAATCTCACTTAACTTGATCATCTGACCACAATGGCATATAGGCAATGGGCGAGTCCGCGCTTCCGCCTTTCTCCCCTGCGTCCACCTAAACAAACAAATTAAGCTTAGCAGCCCTGTAAACCTACCTCTGACAACTGACCCACACATAGCTGTCACGGGTGGGGCCTACCTCTCTGTTGAATTATTCTTATCTAACTACGTGGAAACGACAATGCAATTGTGGTAAATATTTGCAATGAATTTCTAACATTATGTAACAAACCTGAAACACAACTGCAACTTCTGTAATTGAATATAACTTTTACCTTTTTTTGTCACGGGTGGGACAAGACCAATACTACAATTATTTTAGAACCACAAATCACGCACTTGTAACTGAAATATCCATGGTACTGCATGTGCCTATTTAAAATACGTTTGTGGATGAAAGATTTTCCACAAAGGTGACACACAAATGGCGATTCTCCAGAATGAGTGCGTAAATGAACATCTAGGTCTATTTGCCGCACATAACGTTTTTGACAAACTTGGCATTCTATCGTAGCTCCCTTGTGATGGAGCTCGTGGATTGTTAGACCATTTTTATGAAGAAATGATTTTTCACACTGAGCACATTGATATATTGGTTTGCGGTTGGTTTCGTGCGTTAGCCTGTGTTTTTTGTATGTATACGGAGTTAAAAAGCTTTGGTTACAGATGTCGCACGGAAATCTTTCCCGATTCTCATTGTGACAGAGCTCATGATTTTTTAGGGCACATGACTCCTTAAATGTGTTTGCTGGCGAAGGTAAATTCAACAAAGATAGAAATTAGTCCCCAAGTTAAAAGGAACGGAAATACTTACGGCAGGCCTGACAAAGAAAAGTTTTTGGTTTATGACGTTGCTTATGTTTTTTTAATGAGCTTCTCTTCATTATTTTCCCACATTCTTCACACTTCACCGGCTCAGACATGTCCTTGACTTTCTTTTTTGTTTTCACCTCGGATTTTACTTTGTTTGTTTTCTTTACGTTTTTAGGTCTTGTATGAGCAAGATTGAGTTGTTTACTTTTTTTCGATAAGACCAGCCCAGCTTCATTTAAGTTATTGCCGCTCTGCATATCCTTATCCGATTCAACTAGAAACTTTGTTGTTGT